>NW_028301577.1:3260000-3325000 GCF_042242905.1 Orbicella faveolata
CTGCTGGCTTCCTATCTCAGTCTACACTCTCGTATTGAAAACGAATCTGGCTTCTGAGCTCTCTTGGCCCAACTGGACTTGGTATCAATTTTTATCTCTCTTGACCTTCTTGAACTCTGTCTTAAACCCCTTCATATACGGGTACAGCAATAGTCACTTTAAAGCTGTCCTGAGAAATTATATTTCAAGAAGACGCTCCAGAGTGTGTTCTATCGCAACCCAGCCTTCTGCTTTTGTTCTTAGATCTCAGATAACGTCAAAACAAGCTTTAGAAACACATAGCTGAACCAAAGGGGACCCGAACACTTTATCAGTAATAGAAATAAATTTATTGTTATTTACCTGTGTTCCTGTGTCTTTTTGAGTCGTTTAGACGGGATTTGAATGAAGCGAAGGCAGTTTACATTTCCGAATATTTAATATCTCTCATCTGCCCAGCGACCCTGACGAATGTTTTAAATTTTGTGTTTGTATTTGTTTACATTGCTCGAATTTACATCTTGTGCAGTTTCACAAATGAAAAAGGTGAATTAACCATTCTGACTACAAAACCCGGCCTTTTAGTGAGTTACACAACACGGAAAGTTTGTTTTCTGACGACCAATTATGGCTACAACGAATTTGCCGAGCTAAAAATTGGAAAATTTATTTTCTGACCACAGATCTAAGGATCATCATGGCCATCAATGTCTCCTTCTTATAACGTGTAGTAGCAGTCAACGAAAACCCACCAAATCGCTCAAATTCGCCATTTTGAGCCGCAGAAACGACAGCACACAACAACTGAGGTAGATTTACGTTTATTTTGAGCTTTAACATGGACATTACTCGATATCAGTTTACGATATTAAGACTCTTTCATATTCCTATGCATTTCTTTATATTTCGAACATACAAACAGACACGCCGTTTGTATGGGTGCCCTGTGGTCAAACACTGTCTTTCGTGTTTGATATATTACATGAATGTCGAACATTTCAAAATCGTCAATAATATTCAGGCTGGATTAGGACTTTCCACAAATATCACGTATTAAAAGTCTGCTAACCGTCTTTCCGGAAATTCTCAGAAATTAAATCTTCTAAATATTCGAAAGAAACTGTCTAAATATCACTTATTTCTTTGGTAAAAATACTCCAATTTTGAATCACTTAGGCCAAAATTTTCAAAATTTTCTTGCAGTAGTAGGAGTGAGGACAGTGAGGAAAGAAGATTCAGGCACTTCGACGTTACTGGCACCGCCGTTGTGAAACATTGCTGCTGTAGCGCGTTTAGTGATGTGGAATACATTTTTCGAGAGGAAAATCGCTGAGCTGGATTGTTTCTGGTATAGATCTGAGCATTGTTTTAACAAAATAGCGAGGAAAACACAGGGCTTAGCCGCCAAAAAAAGTTGTGAATGTTTCTTAATATATATCCCTACTTCTCCAAATACCTTAATATTCTCTTAGTATCTCGGAAAATTCTAAATATCCCAATAAATATCCGGATATTTGTGGAAAGGCCCAGCTAGAATTAGGCAGTCTCCGCGCAAGCACAAGCAAACGAAACATATGCACCAACACAGAAAAATCAAACGAGCGCGCAAACGTGGGACCGATGTGGAATTTTAAGCGAGATTTCTTTCTGCCAGTGTACGACACGAGGTCCAATTACCAATTTATTTGTATCAATAACAAATTCTGATTACGAAATCTTGAAAAGCGTCTTTTCAGCCTAAAAGTCAGTAGTGTTTTCCATAGCTTTAAACGAAAGGGAAGCAATAACTAGAAAAGTAACTGACGTGCAAAAAGCTTAGGTGACAATCACAAGTATTCAGGGACAAAACGTTGCGTTGGATACCCGTAATTAGACACCCACGAGATCGCGCTCCAATTACGTGATCGAGAAGTTTGTCATAAGTAGATGTCAAGTGCCTAAACTGCGTGGCAATAGGCGCTTATTTATCAGCACGGTCTTGCGTCTGAAAATGTTGCCTTCATCAAAACCTCCTCGTGCCTCATTCAGAGAACCCCAAATGGCCTTTCGGAACATCCCAGGTGAAAAACAACTACTGTTTATAAATGGCAATAGCATGTAGGTTCACTTCCTAATGTACAAAATCAAACTGTAAACCTTCCGTGCACCAGGACAGATGTTTTTGCAGATTACCATATCTTCAGCTCTTGTTTCCTCAATAAAACCTCTATCAATGTTTTCTAGCTTGTCACAACGTCTGACGAAGACCGGAAAAACGAGCTCTGGTGGCAAAGCCTCCAATTTTACCGATGTTTACCCACGTTACCGTCTTTGATAATTGGTGGGCGAAAATCAAGTCATGTTTTTAACTCAACAGCTTGTAAAATCCATTTAATCGCAATAACTAGCTCAGTAGAATTAATGTAAAACTAACTGCATGAGCGAAGTGTTTTGCATTTAGGGCAAGATAACAATTATCACTGTGAAGATAACGGTCCATAACGAACTAAACGTTTATTTCTCATTTCACGCCGAAAAAAAAGTTGGGGTACTCACGGTTCACCTTTCACGGTTTACATTTCACATTTCACGGAAAAACGTGAGAACATCCATTAATCCCGAAAAATATCCTTTAGCGCCAGCTGCGTAGAATTGCAATCATTACTAGTAAAGGAGGATTTGGGCAAACGGACTTTAATTTTCGCTACCTTCATCGTCAAACTGATCCCGCAGTGTTCTAGTGAACGGACTAATTCATCCCAGTCCCGGGTAGAGGTTTTCATGTCACTGAGCTTTAGCGAGGTGCAAAGTCATAGATAAACAAAATGTTGTTGACTCACCGATTGAATGCGTTTCCTTTCTTTTAAATGATTTTTCTCTCTTTCCAAGACTAGTTTCTTGCTTAAAGCACTTTGCTGCCGGCCAAATACTCTAAGTTTACTCGCCGGCCGTAAGACAAAAAACACCAGGTGATAAAAAACAAAAGCGAAATTAAACCCGAGTGCTGTCGGTGCCTAAAGCTGACAGCACCAACTGTATACTTTTGTTTCAAATATGACTTTTACTCTCGCAAAAAGAAACTGAGATACAATAAAAACGAAAACAAAAAGCAACTCAAAGTTGTTAATGGCGATCACATTTCAATCAGCTAAAACCGATTTTCTAGTGCTCTTTGTCTTCTCTTGCATTTCAAGTGACTTGTAATGTCAGAACCTGGGAATTATTTTGTGGCTTAACAATGCGAAACATATGATCTCCCTCAGTCCTCAGACATTTAATTTAGTTTCAGTTTAAATTATGAGCGTAACATTGTGTCCCAGCACGTTTATACTGACCTGTATGTAGCGGTGACTCTATGGCAATTAAAGATACTTCATTTGTTAACTAACAAGTCATGATAAACACGATGAAGTATATTTGTTTTTATTTTCGACAGTGTTTCTCGCATGTACGTACGTAAGGTAAATCAACTCGTTAAGACCTCACTTTTGAGAGGAACGAAATTCTTCCCTTAACAATTAGTTCAATCTGTTTTTATATCTTGTGAAATATTTACAGTGACTATTTAAACACGTCAGTTTTTATACTAAAAAAACAACTCTCGACTGTTCATTCTTCGACCCAGTGGTAAAACAAAATTGTTCTGTTAGCACTGCTCGCAAAGATGGTATAACATTGTCAAGGAGTTCACCCGATTTTTGATAACAAAGCCTTTTCTTTAATTTCGCTCTTCAACCATTTGCGAAAATCGGCAAACCCAGTGAAAGCTTAACTTCTCGTAGTTGTTTCAGTGTGTTCACCAGCAACACCATATTAGACCGTATAACGTTACCGGGCGAAATCAGTTGCGAACTTCTCAGACATATCAGGTTTTTTCGGGCTGACTCTTCGCGGCCCTTTTTGGCCGGTTCAAGAGCATTGCAAGTTGGAGAGAACAAACTCCTCATCATTAAAGCTACCACTGGGAGCTACAAGGTTCGCGAAAGAAAAAAAACTTAGGTAAACTTAGCTATTTTTCTTTTTCAAACAACCTGCCTTTTAAGAACAACTGGTAGCTGATGTCAAAGCGTGGGAAGAAACAGTTTCCTGGATGTTCCACGCTTAAACGGATCGTTTAAGCCTCTTTGTACCGTGCGTTCTTCCGGATCTGTTTTGTTATAAGAAGGTAATAAATGTTACAATGAAACGTTGGTGAAAAAACTTTGTGATCTAGAGAAAAACAGCGACAGGTAAAACGAAACTTCTGGACAGTGTTAACAGCTTCACAGTCCGGAAACGCTTGCAAATTTCTTTTCGGATTTACATCTGTCATAAGCCGGATCGATCAGAGGCTAAGAAATAAAACCAGCAAACCTGAATTCAGCATGGCTAAGTACTTATCAGTTGTTATGGAAATAACAGGATTTAATAATCTTTTAAGATTTTTGAGCAGCACCAAACTGAACAAGACCGAGACGCGACGTGAATTTTCGTGGATCCAGTCGATGAAAAACTATCATATTCAGCAATGGTCAGCAATAGCTGCGAGTTCAAAAAGGTCACGTCAAGATTATTCCTCGAATCGTAAATCGCTTCTCAGCACGGCTGATTTCTGGCCGGCCCAGAGCCTGCTCAGGCTTCTACTGTGTTAAATTGTAAACAAACACAGCTTTTGTGCTACGCGCACCTGTCCGCTCATAAGTTGTCAAAATATAGAGCTAGATTAGGTACATTTCTTCCATATTTCTGCGAAGGAAAATCTCCTTTAGTTGTTCGGTAACGTTGATCAACGCAGGCTCATTTTCGAGACAGACGCCGACCCTTCGACCTTTGCGCTTTCCTTTCAGAAACAATAGAGTTGTAGCGCTTGGTTTCCTCTCTCCAGTTTCGTTATCCTGACTCTCAGATCGCAGTTTCTTTTTCGTGGAAGCGTTCTTTTCCACTGTCGAGCGCGAGTTATCCGTGTTTGAATTCCCACTTTTCCTATTATCTGGAGGTTTTCGCGCGACCTCCCATCTTTGTTTGTCATCATTTCGTAAGCTATTATCCACAGCGGATTTACTAGAATCTGTTAAGTTGTTGTCCCATTTCTCGCCACGTGAAGCTCTATCTTGAACCGATTTGCCCTGCGTTTCACTGGCGAGCGGTTCTTTAATTTTCTGAATCGGAGGTAGTACAGCGTATGATTGTGGAAAGTGGTGTCCCAGAGGCGCGAACTCAAGCTTCGATTCAGTGTTCTTTTCATTTAAGATCGTCGCTTTATAATCGCGTCGCGGCTGAGTCGCCGCGGTCGATAAATTGCGACTAACATGCGGACTTCTGTATCGCCCGGGGAATGGGTCTTTAGGGACGTGAATAACCGTCCGTGGTGGTTTGATTGGCGATCGATGATTCGGCAACGCAGCCGAAGAAAGTCTTTGCTCTTGTGACTGTCGCCACGTTTGTCTTGTTGTTGGCGGTTGCCGAAGAATGTTCGCCGCTGGAACAGCTCCCTGAATCGGCGGCAGTTTAAAATTTCGACTAGAGTTCAATGACTTTTCCATTATCGGTCTTGAGATCCATTCGTACTCGAGCCAACATTAACAACACCGTGTATCCGCGTGCATCTATCTGCCAAACAGTCAAAATGACTCACGGTGAATTTGTGTGAAGTTAGCGAGGTGACATATGCTAGCCGAACGACCACACAACCTAGTTCATCGATTAATAACACCGCTCTCGTGTTTCTATCTCCGTCCTAGCGACGGACGCGAGTGAAACAACTCACTTTCCCATGCAGCTATACTTTCGAAATTTTCCGCTGCATCTGTTTTCCGTTTATATACGCGTAACCTGGGGAGATTGCTTATTTCACATTTTCGACGAGCATGCGAGTGCGCAGGGCATGCTAGCAAAACTCTCAATCACACGCGCGCGGTTATTGAGTAGCGACTGTCGCCGCTTCTGTGCGTGCATTTTCCAATATTTTCTTTTCCTACACCAGATAACAGCAAATTATATCAATTTACTTATCGATAGAATAATTATGCAAATTTATAAATTGAAGAACACCAGCCGCGAGGATAGGCGCAACGCGAAAGGTATATGGAGTTAAATTGGAGTGTAAGATGACTTCAAGAAACTGACGTCGATATATTTTTAGATCAATAAGAAATGCGTAAAAGCGGCTAGTGGAAACCTTTCACAAAAACAGGTAGTTGATTGGCACATGGGATTTTCTTATATCCTCTTTCATGTGAAAATTAATATGTCGTATTGACTCGACAATTCACAAAGTAATAAAATACTGCCATATATACCACGATTGTCTTTGGGGCAAAAATAATTTAATGTGCCTTGCTTCTTATCTTTTCGATCTCCGCTTGAAATTTGTTTATGGCGCTTATTCCTTTTTTGCCATTTCCGTATTTTTATCATGTTTAGTTTTTCACCTTTTCAGGAAGAAAATTTGCGCATGACAAAAAACACATGTCTATATGCGACTACTTTGAAAACTGCGCTAGAAATTAAACTAGTGCCGGGAAGACAATCTGATAATGCAGCATATTAACTTTGAACTGATATGCAGTTTAAAATTATCGACATCAGAAAAGAGAATAAGGCATGCTGTTAGCAGGTGCAATCAGAATTTCGAAGTTATCGGCTCAATTGTATGACCACATGAGGTCTGGTTCAACCGAATGGAATGTTTAAAACCCAGTATAGCATAGTGATATATTACTTTCTTTGCTCGAGTTGCAATTTGCAATGACAAATGTCTAATAATGTAATGTAATAACCCGAAAGCGGAAATGCTTGAGTAAATGTTGTTTTGAAACTAAGCTTATCAATACTCTTCCCGAATCGCTAAATTATACATACAAGTCTGGCCATTTAAGAGCTCGCTGACGTATACAGAAACAGTCGCCGAAAACAAAGCAAGTTTATCTTTTACTAAGTTTTAATTTTGGCTTAGCACTGATGTTCAACATTGGTTACAATTTGGTTTTTTCTTTTAGGAGTTTACTGCTTGTTTCCCTTTTCGCCAGTGTAACCGCTTTAAACAGCGATCATGCAATATTAAAAGCGGTGTCTGAAAACAGGGTCGTCAACTGATCTCTGTTAGTAGTTGGCACTGCCGCTAAATATGCTGAAAAGAAATCTGATTATCGCCAAGTGAATTGCAAATTATGGTAACTACAGAAAGGTGAGTCAACTAAATAATCAAATGACATTTTCCTCTTGCCAAGATATCAGTGACAATTTGACACAAATTTGCTTAAAAAGTAAAAACTAAGTTATTACAACTTGACAAATATTTAATTTTAATTTGTACGATAGATGTCGCGTTTAGAAGCAATATCTTAAGAAATGGTGCTATATTCATGCATCGATCGTGTATCAATTTAGCGGTAAATATGAACCAAACAGAGCGAAGAAAAAAACGATCTGTACAGCTTTACCGCGACGAGTAGACATGCGTGGGTTTACCTGAGTACATGGCAAGAGATTGAAGTTTTTACGTTCTTGCGGTTCAATTGACTCCGACCTACGTGGTTTTAATTTAACTGGATTGTCTTGTTGAAGTAAATGAAAGCGCAAAACCGCATATTTATTGAACCAAGCAAGCCATACAGCTGCTTGAAGTGAGACTAATTTCAGAAACTAAAATTGAATGAGAGAGATGCAAAATTCATTAGTTGTCACAAGTACGTGGCAGGAGTGGAACCCAGGGCCTTTCATGCACAGGCCATGCCAAGTGCTCCAACCACACTGGACCAACAGGAGACTCGTTATTTTTAGTATGTGAACATGGATCGCTATGAATCTTTGTGTGACCAGAAATCTTATGTATATAGATTTCCTCGATCTCTTCATAAAGGTGAAACCAACGAAAAACCAGAGAAAACCAACGAGAAGTAACAGATGTTTTCCGAAACCTGAATCAATAAAATCTTGATTTATAAATAGTAACGGCTCAACAAAACAACCAGGCTGAGATCGAAACAGAAATGTAAGACATAAAGCTGGGGAACAAACTTTTATATATATTTGCCCGATCTTTTACGGTATACAAAACCTTTTGGGGATAGAAAAAAATGTCCAAAACGCAACAGGACCTTAACATTTTAGAGTCTTCAGTTTTAATGTGAATATAGGCCCTGTTATTTGGTCCAAACTCGACAAATCTATTCGATCTTCTGAATCATTGCACACTTTTAAGAAGCGCATCAAATTGGTTGATTTCACAAGCCTGCTGGACAGTACTTGTAGAGACTGTTCTTTATGTAACAACTAACACTTGACCTTACTGCATGACTCATTGTTTCAGTGTTTTATATATATATTTTAAAACACTAACATACGTACATGTATTTCATATTTTATTAACCCCATTTAGTATACATTTTGACACGTTAATAAAGTTCTTGTCTTATCTTATCCTGACAGAAAATGTATGTTGGGCTAGAAAAACTCTAAATCACCGAAGTTCATTTGTCTCTAAGGTGAACCTCGCCTACATAGTCGGTTGTAGGGCCCACGCCAAACACTTGCACCGGTTTTCAATTTTTTTCTGGGCCTATAGTTTTAACGAGTAAAGCTTAATATTTACTAGCCAAAATCAATTCAATTTGACCTTCTTAGCGATATACATGAACAAGACTCACTGGCTAGACAGCCACTTGCACAGGCCAGTGAACTTGATCCGCATGTGGGTTTCCTGTGCCTTCACAACAATTTTGGACTGGGTACGAACAACATTTCCTCAGAGCACTTCAGCTGAAGTGAGTGAACGCTGCAATATTATTTACAGTCTTCATGGCTGAAGCAACAGTGAATACGGCTGAAAGCCCTGTGGAAACCCCAACGTCCTTAGAAGACAAGGAAAAAGCATCGAGCGAGGGTCAGTGAATTTTATTTTGAATAAGGATCGATTCTTCCGCGCGCCGTGCAGCTGCTCAAAACAGCCACCAGCTTTCGCTACTAACCACATTTGATTTTGTGCTTTCTTTATTTTAAGAATGCCTTCTTCTTCTCTTTACAGAATTTACCGAAGATGAGGTAGTTCAAACGGTCGAAGAACTCGATTACAACCCCGATTGCCCGGTTTGTTTGCAACCGTGTTTCTACCCAGTGAAGCTTCCATGTGGCCATATCTTCTGCTTTTTGTGCATTAAAGGAGTCGTTTTGCGCAGCCGAAAATGCGCTTTATGCCGTCATTCTCTTGCTGCAGACTACCTTGAGAATCCGACACTAATTAAAGTCGTAGACAAAGCGAATAAAGAGGAAAAAGCGACGAAAACAAAGGAGAAAACTGACGATGAAACAGACGCGGACGACTTTGTTTGGTATTATGAAGGTCGAAATGGATGGTGGTCGTACGATGAGAAGACTTCACTCGAGGTGGAAAAAGCTTTCAAAAGCGGACAGAGATCTTGTACACTTCTCATCGCAGGGTTTCTCTACGTGGTAGATTTTGAAAATATGTTTCAAACACGCAAGAATGAACCAGGTAGAAGGAGAAGAATCAAAAGAGATAAGAAAGATGTGGAAAGCAAAGGTGTCGCTGGAATCCGCATTCCTGCTTCATCAAGATCAATTTCAACCTCTCCTACTCAAACAGTAGATTCCACAGCAAGTGATAAGAGAGATAATGGCGAAAACCGATCCGAAACTGGACATTCCACGCCAGAAGAGACCACAAATGTTGATACCACACAACCGCAGACATCAAGAGAGTCAACCGCACAACAAGCTGGAGAACAGTCAGGCGCCGATGAGATAACCACTAGGTTAGAAGAGGCATCTCTTTAAGGATTCTTTATGACAACCGACTGCCTTGCTATCTTGGTAAGGAAAATTTAGACTGCTGAAGTGTTTCAGAAACACACCAGGCATGCAAGGGACTGGTTGAACTCTCTGGCTGTATTGAAGAAACACGCTACCTCACCCCCCCCCCCCCCCCCCTTCTTGCAAGTTACATGTGCCCCTCCTTTAAGACTTCTAGGTTAGTGTCTTTGAGAAGAACACTGGTATCACTGATCATCCCATGGGGTTGACCGGGTGGACTAAAAGTATTTGTCAGGGCAGCCACAACAAATAAACCCCACTTCGGGGTTGGAGCGACCATTAAAGTGTTCTGACGTTGACCAGAAATGTGCCTCAAAATTTGATTTTCCTCGGATTATCAGCAAAAAAGGAAAACACTGATAACTGCTTTTGCAAAATTTTGCGGCATTTTGTAGAAAAATACATTTTCAAAAGCAGACATGTCACCTTTATCCTAATACCATTCTTCAAGCCGCTTGAGCTCACCAATTAACCAAATGCCTGGAAAAGGCTAAGGTGCAGTTCATACATTGCATTTTTGCCATGCCATTGATGCAAGAATCTGCTGCTGATTTTCTGCCACATATTTGACTGGTCCAACAGCAATGCTGTTGCATTTCTGCTTAATTGTTTAATCGTGGTTAGTAGAGGAGACTCCACTACTACATGTAACTATGGTTGAATCTAATACTGACATTATGTTTGTGGATGGAATGTAGGACGTTCTGTTGGTTTGCACATTGCTCAATCCCATGGGATAGCTGCTGATGCCTGCATTATATTGTGGATGATTTTGATCTTGCATGTGGAAACGATTTGTTTCTTTCATGCCAGGCTTGACCCTGGGGCAGTAAACCACTCATGAACCAATATATTTTTTTTTGCAAATTTGAGAAATGGATAAATTATGAAATTTATCTTCTTTATAATCCCTGGGCATACATAATTATGTTTGCCAGGGTCTTTGAGTGGCCTTACTCATAATGGGATCACCTAAAGACAGGGAGGCTTCTAGCCAGATGGGCATCTACATATACACATCCACTTTGTTGTGAAAATTTTTTGTTTTCATGTTGCTTTGTTTGAGCTGAAACCATGTACCGAATTCTAAATGCCCACTTTTCAAATCCTGGGTAAAAGCCGGTCTAAAGATGCCTTCTGCTCTTTATTTTGGGTGTAATGTGTGTTATATCTGTTTTGTGGTTGCCAGGATTACAAAAACCCCCTGACCTTGAGTCTTGTTCTAAAATGTAATTACATTTCTCCACTTAGCCCTTCAGTGACCGAGAAGTTGCCAAACAGAAGTGGAACAAAGCCCCCAACAACACAAGAATAAGGCGAAGAAAAGACTGATCAGGAACATCACCTTCTTCTTGATAGCCTGCGGCATTTACCAGGAGTTTGTGCCCCACAAGTCTGACTTGCCTCCAACTTTATTCCAATTTATGTTTCATTGGTAATGCTAATGAATCTCAGTCGGAACTAACAAGAGGTTACCAAGACCCCCGATCATTTTAGTCAGCAGAACAATGCAAGTGGCAACTACCAGAGTAACATAACTGGACATCCTTTTAATTAGTGCACAATCTCTAATAATTGTCATTTCCTTTGAAGAGCTCAGACTTATCCAGTAAGCACAGTAAGTTCCCGTTGGAGATCTTATGGTTAATCTTGCATTGCTTTATTCTACATTTACCACAGAGGGTCTGACTAACAAATTGGAGGAAAAAGGGTAACTTAGCTGAGCATAGTGCAAAGCATGATGAGTGAGCAACCTAATTGTTTCTCTTTACCTATTTGTGGACAAAAAACCCTGCTCTTTGCTTGCCCATTTTACAGGCTTGACTCTCGTGCTGGAAAGCAACTTCATAAGAATAATTTACATCAGTTATCTGTATTCACCTTTTGAAGTACTCTCAGGCCTCTTCCTTGGAGACCCTGCAAGGAGACCCCTATTTCATTAAATATTGTTTTTTTTTTTTGTGCAGAGGAAACTGACCAGAGATGTCAAATATATTTTCTGGGTTCCTATTCTTATTTATGTTATTTTTTCATGTGTACTACAGATGTCTTGCACCCCTTTTGGCAACATTTCACGTGCAATACTAAATCCATACAAAGGAGGAAAATATTTCCCAGCGTGATTTTGTTGGTGCGAAATGGACGGAATAGTTTTCCTTGGCCACTGCTTATTGGCATTCATAATACAAGTTGTATTTTTCTTTTTTTTGTGAGTATACCTGTAAGTTTCATAAAGTTAACAAGTTTGGTGTCTATAAACAGTTTCAGTCATTGTAAATTAGTAATATCATTATTAGCTGCCAGCTAGTAGTTTAGTACTAAACATGTTTGTGTTAAGTTGTGTACAAAAGACATTTTGAACATATTACTTTCTTGCATTGTAGAATAAAACATAGTAATTAAACACTCTCGAGTTGGTAAAGGTCACCAAGGGATAATATGGGTCTGCTCTTATAGTTGGTATGAGGAGGATGGCGACGGCATCAATTAAGTGTGCAATCAGGGGGCTGCCTACTGATACATTATTGGAACGGCAGGGGAGCAATTAAAAATAATATTAGTGTAAGTTCAGTGTTTATCCCAGACCAGAAAATGGAATTTCCTTATTGAATGGTGTTTGTACCCATTTTTTCAATGTAAAGGTTAAACTACTGGCTGCAAAAACTGCAGAAACAGTGACTTAGCAATCGGAGCAGAACATGTTTTCACCAAGTTGAGGTGCATTATACATGTAGACCACAGAATGATGAATTTCAACTAAACAAGGCAAGTGAGACTGGCTTGAATCCCGCCACGTTCATTCTGGTGCAGTCACAATTGTCGGAAAATGGTTGAGGTGCAGTGCGACACACTCGTGGCTATGATCAGAGACTAGAAGTGAGTGAGAGGCATGATGTGCTGCTATGTGTGATGGAAGGGTTGAGAATTTTACTTAAAGCAAACTTGCACCAAATAGGACACTTCGACAATCTGTTTAAGCCTGGCTTAACCAAATTACAGGTAAAATGAGTCCCATTTACAGGAATTCTAATTAGCAATCATTCACAATCTGGTATCTGGTATCATCCCGCCTGTTAACAATGCATCTTCCATCTCCATTCATCACCCTTGTACTTTCCCAAACAACAACAACATGTAGGACACTGTTCCAAAACTTGACACAAGCCACATTTTCCAGTAAGCTGATCGTCCCCATTTAGTCGCAAGAAAGGGAAGTAATGCTGCCATCCAAAACACAAAGTAGGGGAAAGTTCTAGACCACGGTAACCTCCTTTTCCGTGGCACACCAGGCATTTTACCACCGTCATTATAGAACTTGTTTAGAATTCTGGAAAAGAAAAATCAAAAGAAACATTTTCTTATAAATCTGTAACATACATATTTTACCTTACTTTCTGACAACTGCCAGGCTACATGTTTAATGCACACAGTATTTCATGTAAATTTGCCACAGTTAAAAGGACTTCATTTTGATGTAATATATCAAACGCGATAGAAGTGTTTCATTGCATTTCTAAACACTGAGAAATAAGACACAATGCAGGAGAAATCAGTTTGAGAAGTCACAGTAAAAGAACATCAGAAATTGAGAAAGCCATCCGCCTTCTCATCAAGTTACCTGTCTTTTTGCACAAAGGTTTCATGAATCCAATCTTTTCTTCCTTCATTATCCTAAAATAAAAGAGAACTGTCAGCAATGGTTGAGTATCTTGCATTTACTGAAACGTGAAATACTTGAGTCAGGTAAACAAAGCTTGAAAGAAGATAACGTAGTGTGAAATGTTACTTGCCATTAGGATGAACATAAAATCAGTTATTAGTACATACCACACAAGTGAATAGTTCTGATTGGCTAGCTTCGAGGTGAATTAAAAAGTAGCAAGTACTTTTCACCTCTGAGCAAACAGAGAAAAACAACATGGCTTTCCGTTTTGCTTTGGTTACCAAGTGGCAAATTTTATCGATAAACGAAGCTGATTATTCAACTTGTATGGTGCGCACAAAAACAATTATTCACCTCAGTGTCGGTGACAGTGGTTGATAACTGTTAACTAATAACACTTGACAAAACTTGAAGCACTGACCTTAGGAATATCATGTGCCGCGTGCCTACGGCAGTACACATGGACTTGCTGACCACGAGAAACAAGGAAATCTAAAAGACAAGAAGTCAAACGTTACTCAGTAAAGGGTCTGAATTTAGGCCCGGTGGCCATATAATCCAGTACTCACCTCTGGTTTTTTTCAGTGGCATTAAGCGACTAGGAATATTTCGACTCTCCCTGGATGATGCTGGACTTGGTTACAATCACAATAACTGTTATTGGCACTTTTTGACATCACACAAGCTTACCTGTCATACTTGGGGCTGGTTTACGAGGCACAGGACTCTCACTCACATTGCTGTAGGCAATGGTAAGGTCATAGACTGCATCCAAATAGTCAGAAGACAAAACCTCAAAGCTGGCCTTAAAGATAACATGAGAGGAATCCATAAAAAATTAACACTTCTCCCATGATAATAATACCACATCAAAAATAAGCTTATCATAATTCTGTTAATATTAATCTGGAGACTCTATGGTGGCCAGTTCTTCAATTACATTGATGTAGGTCACAGTATATACTAACTTCAGTGGCTTTTGTTCTCGGGGTGAGCACGTGCGACAAGACTGGGAGACCTGTGGAAATAAAAAATAATGACATTATGTATTAAATAAAATCAATAGACTACCTAACTGCTGGCCAGCATTGGCTTGACTCAAACTTTGCCTAAATTACATTTAGCCCCATTAAACAGCTTGTCTACATGTTGTTAAAGGTGTTATCACTGCGATTTCCTGAGAGCAGAAGAAATTTATAAAATATTTGCACTGTATTTGCAAATTAAAGGGATGGTTTCACGATTTAGCGCATGACTGTATTATTTATTCACCTGTGCACACTTTTTGGCAAAGGCCCAGTCTTTCATTGTTTATGAACCAATTGTAAACAAGTTACCTAATTTTGCATGCAAATTGCCGTAAAAATATCAACCCTAGATTAAATCATATGGGTTGACACTAAACTGCTGCTAATTACAGTCCTTCGACCCAGCCTGTTAGTGTTTCAAATTATTTACTTGGTTTTTATGAAACGCTTAGTCTGAATGCTGCTGACAAAGAAATACTGTAAGTTAGATTATACACTCATATACGTACATACATACATAACTTTTTTTACAACAACTGCCTAATTTGTCACGTGCTGATTGGCTCATTTTTATCATTAATAAGAGTACAGATGGATAAAATTTTAATTTATGCAAGCTTTCAAATTCAACTTTCAGCGGTCAAACTGTCAACTTTTTAACCAATGAGATTTTATGGACTTTTTTAAGTAGCCAATCAAAAAGCGAGAAAAGCTATTGACAATGTCCCCATCATTTTGAATAAAATTCACTTATCTTTGTTTACAGCAAGTTTACGGCGTCTCTTCCCCTCATTTATTCCCAGCATTTGACAATTTTGGGGTCTTGTTATTGTAAAAAAACAAATTGACAAATTTCATCATAACATTGTCAAAGTTTACTGCAGAACCACTCGCCTGCGGCTCGTGGTTCCACAGCCACTTTGACAATGTTATGATGCAATTTATCATCAATAAGAGGACAGACGCATTGAAAACTGATGTCGATTTGTTAAATTTTGACCCGAATTTACAGGTTGCTAAAAAGCTAATATCTTTGAGGAAAATAAACATTGTAAATATAGAAACAAAAGGTACTACTACTAACAATTATGTTTGGCTACAATATATACAATAAATAATTAGTGTAGTAATCAGCAATTACACCTGAAAGGAGACTGTTTTTACGAGGTGTTTAACACCAGTTAAAGTAGGTTCCATTCTAAAGTTCTCAGGTAGAGAGTTCCAAGTTTTGCAAGCAAAATACTTAAAAGAGTGAAGACCATAAGAAGTGGAAGCAGGTTTATATCTCTACAAATTTGGAATTAAAGATGGCTGTTGCAAAGTCTGCTTTTGTAGGTCTCATTGACTCAAAGGCTATTGCTAAATGTAACAACATTTCACCTTTTTCAGATGCAAATTCTTGACTTTTTTCAATCACTGCTGTGTTGTTTACATTGTATCGTGTGCCCTCAGGAAAAATGACCAACCACATCTACAGAAAAAAACAAATTACTTGTAATCATTTTTATCCCTAAGATAGCATCATTCTTCAAACAAAACTATTTGAAACATTAACATATTGTCAGTAATAATTAAATTTACTAGACAAATATATAAGTATATAGTAGTCTAAATTAAACACTAAGAAAACACTTGTCGTGCATTTTCTAAATTGGCTGAGGCCAGATCCTAATTTGTTTCCCTTAGTAAGATATTACCAGGTATAAATAAAATCTTTATTCTCAAACGTTAAGCCTAGATTTACTATAAATGTAAAATGATACTCACAGGCATCTGCTGAGCCTTCATTTCTGCAAGTTTCCTAAGAGGAGAGTTTTGAAACAACATAAAAAGTGTTTACTATGTAGACATTACACAGAAGTGTATTGTTTGGTCTTGAATTCTATGTACAGGGTATGAAATTAGTGACTTTTATATTTTTTGATTCCTTTTAGTGTCATTAACTGTTTTAACCAATATCTTTTTTTCATATTTCTATAGTTTTTCTACATGTTAGTTTTATTATAAGTTTGTTCAACTGGATGTGATGTACAATGCTTTTGAATATGTTTATAATATTAGTGCTATTAATATAAATTTATTTCATGACACTTGACTTCTTTATTACATACACATACCTTGCAATATACTGTTTATCTTTTGCTCCACTTCTTTTTACATATATACAAGCATGCTATCAAACAAAAATTATAAAGATTAATAAACAAACTGCATAAATTTCACAAAGTCTGGAAAAGGGAACAGGATTGAATGTAAATTCTTATTGTCTGTGTTTTTTTAGCTTTACATTGAGCTAGGAGCTATAAAACTGTACATTACTGACTCGCGCAAAATCTGAAAAAGAGAACATAAAAAAATGCCATTGATTGAATTAAGTGATTTGGAAATGAATGGGTTGGTCAAAAACTACGCTAGTGGGAAATTTGTGTGAATTCTTTTTGGTCCTCAAATGTGGCTGAAATTTTAATAATCTTTTTCTACTAAAGACTTGACTGCAGGTATGATGTAACAAATATTCGGTTTAATTTCTAAAGTCAAAACTAAAATAGGATAATATGCTATTATACAATAAAGACTTATAACTGCACATCATCCAGTGATGCAGAATACAAAGCACTAACAACAATAAGAAAACACTTATAATGAGTATGGCCACCGAAAATGACTTTTGCCAAAAGACAGCTACCTGGGCAAAGTAAAAGCCATACAGTGGTAAATATTTCAGTCCATTCTTCAGAATGTATCTAAGTCTTCCCAGTGAGCCCTGTCTGATGGCCAGGAAATCTGAGACAATCCAGTCCACTATAACAATTGTACAAAAAATACAATCAGCATTGAACTGAGTTCCTCCGTCATCCTTGCTGCCAAATATTTTCATAAATCCAAGTGTTGAATACACAGCAGACACAGGGCTAGAAAAAAGTGCCGTCCGGTTGTCCGGTACAAGTAGATTTTCCTTCTGGGCAAGTACCTTTTCACACTCACTTGCCTGATGGGTAAGGGATCAGGCAAGTGGTCTGCCAACTAAATCATTAACAGAACAAACTAAGACTTGCCCAGGGCAAGCAAAAATTTAGAGCTACCTGTCCCAAGGGCAAGCTGGAATCAAGTTCTTTTTGAGTCCTGAGATGCATTATACACATTTCCCTTATGAGAAGTCCATAATGGCCAAGTCATTCCCTCTATGGTACTCGCCTGTAGGGAATCATGGTAGTTGTATTCATCATCTTGGACTGGATAATTTTTTTTTGATGAATACAACAATGTCTTATTCCCTGCAGGCATGCCTCATAAAGGAAATTGGCCATCATAACATTATATGGTTTATAATCAGAACTGATCTATATTTAACCATAAGTTACCTGAACTTTGGTGATTACATATTACAATCACATTTTCCTGTTTGTCCCATGGAATTTGATCACCATAAAAGATGACCTACCAAAAAAATATTATTTAGCAATTTATTATCTAGTCATTTGCATTTGAAAAGACTCCCCTGCATTAGCCTCACTTGCAAGCTAGTTCCAGTCCAATACTGAGAATACGAATATGGCCTAATGCACATACACAAAGACCAGGAGTGCAGCAACAAACTTGAAAACCAGCTGGAACAGGAGATTGCATTGATTTGTGTTCCTGGTTTTATTGCATACCCTTGCATATAAATGTTATGATGATGCTGCTGAAATCCCAGGGGAGGGGGGTACTTTGGGAATTTCTGGGTGGGGAAGTGTCGCTAGGACCCTGGAACCCTTAGCCTATACCAGAGCTAGTTCAGCTGAATTTTGCTACCCTATACTAGAGTAAACTCCCCAAATAACCCCATCTATCGACACGGTTTTTGCTCATTTGCATAAATTTAAACTTGCCGATTTGATTTTTTATATTATTGAGTGGCAATTCCTGGTTTCCTTACTCTAGGTGAAATCTTCAACCAACTAGTCAGTTTTGTGAAAAATTATACCCTATTCTAGACCCAAACGCTCTGATTTATATACCCTATCCTAGAGTAAACTGCTTGAAGACCATACCCTTCACAGCGGCACATACCTATATAGCCCATATATGGCAGTGCCCTCCTCCCCCGCCCTCCCGGGGGCTGAAATTAGGAGTATACCATTCCTCCAAATGAAAGGGTTAAAATCATGTTGTACCTTTGCTTCATACTCTGCATACTCAAGTATTTCATTTAGCTGCTTCCTGGGCCCATCACTCTCAACCCACAGGTAACATTCTAACAACTAGACATCATTTAAAGGTGACCTGTCCCAGCTCCTGCAGCCTCCCTGTTCTGATCGCCAAGGTTCCGCCTACTCCCGTCTCTCCTCCCTCGCCCCACCCCAACTACCATCTCACACAAATTCTTGCTGTCTGTTCCTATTCTTCTACAAACAACGCTGCCAGGGGCAGTCCATTACATTTCAAGGATCAGAAAATATGTAAAACTTCGCTACTCCTTAAGTTAGCGTAAGACTCGGGTTGACCATAAGGTCGACCATACGCCTCGTGGCAAAAGGCCAAAAGTTTTTACGTGGAGCAAGATTGAAGTCGCGCCTAATACCACACAAAACCAACAATAATATCTATTTTAAACCTGAGTTCTGTTACCTCCGCTCCAGTGCACGTCTCAAAGAAGAAGCAGACGAGTGATTGATACATGTCGTACATGAACTCATCTCCGCGCTGGAAAACTCGACGAGGCAATGGCAAAGAGGCAAGTCGCCATGCGACCCAGGTCAAAAGATACTGAGGTGCTACCCCCAACACAACAGCAGCTGGGCCAACATAACGTAGCAGCTGGATGTGACTCAATGCAGTCAGCATAGTTTCAATAGAACTCAATAAATTCGCAAATTTTGCAAAATAATTTTAACGTGTTTTTTGCGTGCGGGTTTTAGTGTCCGCCATTTTGTTTTAAAATGCGAGGTACCCAAGCAGATAGCTGATTTTTACCCCGGGGGGAGGGGAGGGGGACTCCCGCTGAAATTGTTTTTATCCCTAAGAGGTACCAACACACTATCTCCTGTTATTATTTTTTTTGGCTCATTGGCCTAAAAGGTTCTGCAAAAGCTCCTTTTGAGGCGGCACCCCCCTAAGAGGTACCAAATCCGCTTTTTTAACCCTAAAAGGTACGACGAGCAACTCCGTCCTTTTTATATGGGAGTCCCCCTAAGGGGGTTTTACCTGCAGTGAGGTGAGGTGCACACAGTCTTCTTTTCTCATAATTGTTTGATTGACTGATTGATCGTTTGATTTTTTCATTGATTGACTGATTGAATGATTGTTTGTTTGATTGATTGATTGATTGATTGATTGACTGATTGATTGTTTGATTGATTGATCGACTGATTTTATTAATTGACATATATTGTTCTTGGATCCTCCGGAGAAGGAATTATTTCTTTTTAGAGCGAGTTTTGGCTAAATTTTGGGTAAATTTTTTTTATCTTAAAGCCCTCTGCCTTCATTTTGAGAGAATAAGTATCCCATTTATTTCATGGCAATACTCTAATTGTGGCGTTAAGAAATCTCTATACCTACCCGACGTATCCGAGAGATTCCCTTTTATTTTTTAAAAGTGAATCTCTGTCCGCTCGCAGTACTTCTCAACCCTGGGCCTCTCAAGGACGTTTGAACGCAGTGGACGCTGAAATAAAATATGACTGTAGTGACGACATGCTGCGTTTCGCATTAGAAAGCTCTTTCTGGTGAAACGACAGCATGTTTTATTGATCTTTTCACTAAATTAAATCTTGCACAAATTCTGTCTGAGCAGCGAAATTCTGCTCGGCTACTGCTTCTGTAGGTAACCGAGCAGATTTTCACTGGGCGTAAGAAGGTTGTCATGAACTGTAGGGTATTCATCACCGACCGCTCGATAATCCAGAGGCGAGCGCATTAACCATGAGGTCACTGCGCCTACACAGACTCGCTCTGAAGTACTGACAAAATTATGTTTGGAGACCTTGTCCGGGATTCCTATCATTGTTGTTATTCTCAATTTTTTTTTCTGCGTTTCAAGAGGACTGTATTCTTGGAAACTCCGACTATTCAAATGAGTCAGTAGAGCTTGAACTCATAATTTTATTGTGTGATCTTGTTGCACGTTCTGAGCCGTGCACTGGCAAAACTACTGTTACGTATTAAAGCATTAGCTTTCGACAGTTTTAAGTTTCTTTATTACTATATTCAAACTCTGGCATAAAGACTGCATTTAGTGGATTGGTAAATTACAGTCATGGACAAAAATCTTTGGGACACTGATGTAATGCAACGAATTATCTGTATTTTACAACTGAAGTTTGAAAAAGCATTGCTATCCTTTTAAAACGCGTTGCTGCCCCCCCGCCTTCCCCCCTCCCCACTCAAAACAATGTTGAAAGTAAGGAGAAATATTACGGGTACTAGTTTCCAACATTGTATGTGGAGTGGGGGGTGGGGCTAGGCGGGTGAAGTTGTATTCGCGTCTGGCCTGTGTGCAAAAGCGCTAAAAGTGCAAATTTGTCTCAAGACTTTTGTCCATGATTGAAGCTTTGTAAAATATCTCTGTCTTTCAAGACATCAGCTTTAGGAGTAACAACTATACGATAGAAGCCGTATTCACGAAACACTGTCGAAACTTCCATCAGCTGCAACTGGACTTGGTTCGGTGTTCACGAGACTCAGTAGTTGGGGCCTGAAAAGGAAAAAAAATGAGTTTATATGAAAGAAAGGAACCTTGAAAGATAGTTAAGGTGTCGCCAGTTGTAAAACCGACAGGGGATGGTAATTTCCTGTAATTTCCTCAGAAAAAAATCCTGAAGAAAGAAAGCAACAACGTTGTATGCTTTACGATGATGTGAAGTTTATATGAAATAATTCATATATGAACTGCGGTTGTAGATGAAAGTGAAGAAAGATCATCGCAGTTAATTTTCCAATTGAAGCAATTGAAAAGAAGAAGCCTGAAGAAATCAGGGCTTCAACGGGATTCGAACCCGTGACCTCCGCGATACCGGTGCGATGCTCTACCAACTGAGCTATGAAGCCACACATTGGGAGCGAGGTCAGTTAATTATATTGAGTTCATATCTTCCCGTGAGGAGTGAAATGATGTGAAGTTTATATCAAATTCATATATGAATTATTTCATATAAACTTCACATCATTTCACTCCTCACGGGAAGATATGAACTCAATTAACTGACCTCGCTCCCAATGTGTGGCTTCATAGCTCAGTTGGTAGAGCATCGCACCGGTATCGCGGAGGTCACGGGTTCGAATCCCGTTGAAGCCCTGATTTTTTCAGGCTTCTTCTTTCCAATTGCTTAAATTGGAAAATTAACTGCGATGATCATTCTTCACTTTCATGCTTTACGATGTTAAATTTTTTGTGAAGACTTATGAATAAGTATGTTTTTTTTTTTTGAAAAAGCAAAGTGGTCTAAAGCATGCATTTGGTATATGATTGGGGACAAGCCTATACGAAGCGTTCTCGGCTCAGAGCGAATCAAGGGCGAGTCCTTTGTGTATAAGGGTGTCGTCACGGAAAAGCACTCTCCCACTCCTTCCCAGACTTCGCGCGGACAGGGAGAAAAGCGAACGTCTAAGACTGAACAGGATGGTTGGAGACTTTATAGGGTTTTCGTTACCTTGACAACCACGACAAGTAGAGTAGCAATTTGTTTTCATATAATAGGTACTCTCCCAAGACCCTGTGCAGTATCCACCTTCTTTCCACTCACTGCATTTACTCGAGGGCTGGAGGTCAGGCTTGCAGATTTCTGCAAACGAGTTGATATTCATGCTACTCTTTAGTTATTTAAGCTGATACATCTATTTATCTGTCGATACCAAGAGACCGTGATGTCGATACACATTTTCTGTTATCACTGTAAGAGGGTCCGAAAGAAAAAGTTAAGACTGCAAGATAAACAACGGCGTAAAACTCTCTCGGGGTCTGGCGTTCAACTAGCATTTTTACCGTATTCGAACTTTAAAATGAATTTCGTTTATAGCAAACAGAACGTTTTTCAGGAATTGATGTTTTTACAGTCAGTTTTATTAGGATACAACTGGCACCTAACTTTTACAAAAAGGACTGGGGCGAATAAAGAGAACGCGAGCGGTGAAAACTTACCGGCACTCAACGAAATGTGGAAACAAAGGAAAAACAACACAACAATAGCGTGATGCATTCTTCGCTTTATAATCTCTGAAACTAAATAGTAGATAAAACCAGTTGGTAGATCGTATCCTTTAACACAACTTATATTATTTTTAACTACTAAAATGTCCATGTTCGACAGGAAAATTTGCGTGACTAATTAACTAGTCCACGTAGTAATTTGTTAGACCTGACCAAATGTAAGCGTGTTGCGATCGATCAGCTTTCTACGAAGAAGTTCCTTTGTTACTGGCCCAAGGCATCACAAAACGTAATGTGCTTACGTTAACTACTGCTGAAGTTGTTCAGTAACTTCTGTTAGATCTAGAAGGCTGCCCAAACACTAAGTAGCTTAGAATATTCGCGCAGTTTCATTTTAGCATTTTTGTCACATTAATTTCCCTTTTCTCCTATCCACTCGCTGCTAATCAGGACCAATCAGTTCTTGTTAGTTTTCTGTCAGTTATCAAGAGTAAACGTAGAAGATTTTTATACTTACCTGAAAGCTAAACGATTCTACGGTCTCTTTGCCGCCTATATTGGCCAGACTGGTTAAACACCTCTCGCTTGATGTCAAGCTTATCTATATTCGCTTTAACATTTAAATTGTTTAACATATTTTACGAATAACTGCAAGTAACCAGGTTACCCACATACTTTATTATTTTCAAAAGGAAATGCATGTATCTAATTAGACTTTCTCTAAGTCCTGCGTCACGATCATTTTTCGTTTTCTGAACTCGGCTTTCGCAGCTTGACCTGTGAGCAAGTTCAGTAATTAATGGGAGGAAAAAAACATACATGCAGTTGTGCAAGAAATTTCCTTCGTAGTTTAAACTCACGCGTCAACAGGAATCATGATGCTCACTTATAGCATGTTTATAAAAGGCTTGCTTTCCAAGAGATCGTCTGTAAGTCTATGTATCGATCAAGACGAGACATCAAAAGTCCCCCACCATCGGCCATACGCGGGCACCTGACCACTGGATGCGCCCCGGTGCCGGAAATTTAACGTCAGTGGTCGATATATAGGAGGGGGGGCGGTGGGGAGATTTGACACTGTATATGGGAGGATTTGTATAAGTTGACCCCTGTTCATGGTTGCCTGCTTTCAGAGATCTTTCAGTCTCCTTAATTCAAAGAACTAGGATACACTTTCACACAGGCTAGTTCTATGATAGCTTGTAAAAACTGTAGTCCTACACTTTCACGGCCAGAAGCTTCTGTCACGGCATAAAGATTAAATTCCAATTCGGTGCTAGACATCAACAAACAAAACGAGAAAACAAAACCCCGATACAACCAACCTCCCAAAAGCACGAACGAGTACTGTCTCGAAAGAAATTTTCAAGGCTTTCTCGTTCGGAAAGAAAGGAACAGGTTCAACCCCACAGCTCGCTTTCTTTATCTCGTGGTTGTGCACCATGGCAAAGTAAAAGCACAAGTTTAATACATGATATATTTAAAAAGTTGACATATTTAACGAAGTGTGCAGAACATGGAGCACTGTTCAACATATTTCTATTTAAAATCACCTTCAGTATATACGGTCTCCTCTGTCAAAACAATCATTTGTCAACCATGAAATCAAACAATATTTCTTGGATCAAACACACCACCTATACGATATTTCTCACAAGATTTCTCTCTCCGAAATTACGGCTCTTTGTAATACGGAATTGAGCTCAAGAACTGATAGCAAACATAACTGATCTATTTTTTTTCTCAGAACAATGTTTGTGAAAGGTCTATGGCTGTCAGCTATAACATGTAGCGTCAAACAAATGAAGCTAAATCTTGAAACACGTGGAGTTTTGGATTAAAATAGTTGCATATACTAACTAGCAATCATGCTAATCTTGACACGACAATTACAGGTTTAAGTCCATACCTGCCTCTATACAACAAGCCTAGCATACAGTTACAACTATAGGGAACACTAAGTCGTATCAAAATCCCCCAAATGGGTCTCTATGCGTTTCTCTATTATAAAGTAGCGTTTTTCCTCGAATGGTATCCGGCCGTTTGCACCCCCCCCCCCCCCCCCAAGTCAATTAGCCCCTAACCGTTTAGCGGCAGATAATTCATGGTAGGCCACATATAATCGCCTTCCCCTTTACTCCTTAAATGCTAACCGCAAGCAAACAGCAGTAATTAAATGTTAACCGCAAGCAAACAGTAGTAAATAAATGCCAACTGCAATTAAACACAATATTTAAATGCTAACCGCAAGCAAACGGCAGTAAATAGAAGCAAACTGCGGGGAGACTATATGGGTGGCCTACCATGAATTATATCCCCGTTTAGCTCCCAACCAGAAGTCGAATAGCTCTCAACGGGAAGTCTCGTTCTTAGAGCGTAAATGGGGGCTAATCGACTTCTGGTTGGGACTATCCGGCTAGGCCAGGCTAATCGACTTACATTCACTCGAATAAGAGCTCATCCTTAATTTTGTGCCCTCGTGGAATGATGAAATCTAAAATATAAACCCACCCATAGTCCAAAATAAATGTAAGTGAATGAGGAAGGCCGGACTCTCGGTTTCTTGTCAAAAATAAAACTATAAAAATTGCGCTTGGTAAATAATGGAGATTGACAAGAGAAAACCTGAAAATTTCGATAAGCGTCCGAGAGCTTCATAGAGGAGAGAGGAAGATAAGAAAACCGCGACTTTAGCTGGCTTATCAGGGCGGTATCTTACTGGAGCGCGCACAGACCGAGGGAAACAGAAATCCTCGTATAAAACGAAGATTTTCCGATTCTTATAGTCCAATCAGAGAATAGCACGAGAACTAAGGAAATCGTGACGACAACTAGTCTCTAACAACATACGTCACGTTGCTAAGTAACATTCCTGCCTAAAACCGAGGGCTCATCTCTGGCGGAAGACTTAAAAGAGAATTTACGCCGCCTAAAGTACAAGCACTGCACGTTAGAAGAAAACTGTCTTTAACCTGCTCATTTACGCCTATTAATGTCATTTGCCGAGTGCAAGCCGTTAGTTCTAAGCTATCACACAAACAAGCATTGTATTAACTCGCTATCGTCTTGGCTTGTCGTCACTTGAGCTACTGCTGTCGGATCCAGACTCCTCCTCACTGCTACTGTCGTCGCTGCTACTTTCACTCTCACTGCAGTCACTTTCAGAGCTACTTCCGCTTTGGCCGCTGCTCTTCTTCCGGGACTTGTTCTCGGTGGTTTTAGTTTGTTTAGGCTTCGCCACTTCACCTTTATCCTGATTTTTCTCCTGACGGACTCTAGAAACAAGAAACCAAGTCTCAACAACACTGGTAGCATAACAAAGCATGGCGTTGATTCTATAAAATGCTAAACATTCACCCAGGAACACAGAGAACTGACCTCGCTGGATGAGATGTTAGTCCAACGTAAAATACCCGTTAGCCCCCACCCCCACCCCCAACCCCTCCTCCGACGAATTGAGAGACGACGGGAATCAAACCAAGATACGGAATCTCATTGCTAACGCGCTAACCACAAGATCTTAACGGAATTAAACATCGCTAATCGCATATGAATACTGCGCTGGAGATATCACTACATCCTCCTCATTTCGTACTTTCCGGAGTTTCCGCAAACCCCATCGTACATACCTTCTAGACGGAGGTCCACGAGGGCCCTTCTCCGCAGATCCACTGGAGCTTTGACTTCTTCTCTGGACAGGAGAAAGGTCTCGTTCCGTCACTTTGCTTCTCCTGCGGACAGGCGATGCACTGGGAGTTCTGTTTCGTCTCTGAACAGGGCTGGGTCTCTTGGGAGATGGGCTCGGCGAAGGCCGATTCGGTGGAGGCGTTACACTTCTTGGTGGCTGACGCCTACGCATTTGCTTGGGTGGAGAACTTCTAGGGCTGTGACTCGCATTTCGTGCAGGGCTTCTGCTTTGGCGCGTATTTGAGCCTCGGGCATTAACTGGGCTTCTTGATCGGCGTTTCCTGACAGGGGGAGGGCTAGGGCTTCTTTTAGTTCTCGGTGGCGTCGCACTTCTGGATGGTTGACGCCTCCGAGGCTGGACGGGTGGAGAACGTCTGGGACTACGACTATCACTTCTTCTCCGGCGTTGATTGGAACCTCTTGAAGGTTGTCTTCGTGGAGGCGATGAGCTGAGCATTCTGTCAGGTCTTGGGGGTGTTACACTCCGGGATGGTTGACGCCTACGAGATGGCAGGGGAAGTGGACCCCTCGGGCTACGACTACGATGTCTTGTTTCCTTGGGGTTTGGTGATTTATTTCTGTCATTTCTCCCGCCAGACCTACTTCTGGATCGGTTTCTATTCGTTAGTCTAGCACGAACTGGGCTCGGAGCTGGCCTTCGACGCACAGGGGGTGGACTTGGGCTTCTGCTAGCTTTCCGCCGTCTTGAAGGCATCGCACTGTCTGGGGACGGTCTTGATGGCTTCACAGGAGAAGGACTGGGACTTGGAGAGTGAACTGGTGGAGACTGGTGTCTGGCATTACGAGGTGACGGGGAAGGAGACTGGTGTCTAGCATTACGAGGTGACGGGGAAGGAGACTGGTGTCTAGCATTGCGAGGTGACGGGGAAGGAGACTGATACGCAGCTTTACGAGGTGACGGGGAAGGGGACTGTTGTCTAGTGTTACGAGGTGACGGGGAAGGGGACTGCTGTCTAGTGTTACGAGGTGACGATGACGGTCTGCTATTCCGAGTTCTTTCCGTAACACTCGCTTCAGCACGTGATCGCTGTTTTGGCTGCGCGGATGGTCTCTCGGGGCTGCTTTCCGAGGATTCGCCTTCGGACTCTGACTGTGACTCTGACTCGGACGAACTACTGGAAGAACTCTCCTCTGAGCTAGCTTCGGCCTTTCGTTTGCTTTTTGTCACTTGCTTTCCTTTCTTTGGTTTCTCGCTCACCACTTCTAATTTTTTCACAGCCAGTTTCGGCGGAGGTGTCTCGCCTTTTTCACTAGGTGACCTAATCCTCTGCCTACTCTCTCTGATCGGAGACTGTGATGCGAACGATGTGGTCATTCTGCGGCTTTCTTTAGAGAGACTGTCGGACTGCTCTTGCTTGCGACTTCTACGCGTGTTCTCCATGCGGTGCCTATCGTCAGATGAAGGAGACCGGTGTTTTCGGGATCTTCTCTCTTCTCTGGAAGAACTCCGTCTCCGTTGCCTTTCTTTAGGAGTGACAGCACGTTCCACTCGGCCACCCTCCCGTCTATCGCCTTCTCTAGAGACAACGTTTTCTCTTTGTCGAGTTCGACGATGTCCTTCTGCCTCACGAGAGTCACTTCTTCTAGCTGCACCTCTTGTTTGTTCAGGGCTTGTACTATATCTCCGGCGCCTCCTTTCAGGCCTTTCTTCACCAGGTTCTTGATGTCGTATCGGTCGCTTTTCTTCAGACAGGCTTCGCGCACTGCGCTGTCTTCCCTGCTTCCTAGTGACTTCAGGGGATTTCTCTGCAGAGCTCGACCGCCCAGAACGACGTTGCCGTCTTTCACGAACATCATTCTCCGGGGACTGTCGCTTCCGCCTTCCTCGCCCTTCGCTCACTTGGTTATCAGGCAAGTTGCCCCGGTCCGCACGTGACCGATCATAACGTGTACGATTATCGCGCTCCTCACGCTCCTCACGGACGCGTTCCTGTCTATAACGTTCTTCGCCTCGTCGATTAACACGGTCATCCCGCATGACTCTTTCTTTTCTCTCGTCGGGCTTATTATATTGCTGATAAGACTTTGCTTTCTGTGGGGAGGAAGCAGATCTATGGCGTCGATTTCTTGCAACATTTTCTTTATCTGTTGACGGGCTGCGATTTTCTTTTCTACTTTTGTGATCTCTTTCCCCTTTCTGCTGATTATTCCTGTTGTGTCTTCCAGGACTTTCGCTCTCTGATCGACTACAGAAAGGAAAAATTAGCATTGGTCAGTGTTTTAGAGTGAGATACAAGGCGACCGTAGATCATTCATGCAGGGACCATTATGATACAGAAAGTCACTATTCCGACTAGCAGAGTACGTGTAGAAGATTACTTTCAAAACGAAGAAATACTCAAAATAAGCCTCTACACGATGGGAAAGCTCCAGAAAGATAATACGACGACTGGAGAATAATAGAGCAGTTTTCAATTGAGTGTCGAAAGTAATCAGGCAATTACTTTTGGTTTTGGTTTTACTACGGTTTGAAATTGGCTGAGCAGTCTAATTTGTAAGTAACTGGTTTGGTTTTGGTTTTTACGAAACTCAATTGAAAACCATACGAAGACAGATTCGAAACAATTAACCTGAAACAAGTTGGCTAGATCTAGGTCTTTAATGATCAAAGTGGTGCGACACTCACCTTCCTGAATCTTGTCTTCGTTTTCTTCGGGGTTTTTCTTCTTCTGAGCTGACTGATTTCTTCTTTCGTTTGACTTCCTTTTCTTCTTTCTCTTCCCTTCGGGACTTTCTACTTCTCTCTGGGCTCTTTTTACGAGAACGCTCTCGAGACTCGTCTCTAGAAACACACCGAAACGAACCAACACAGAGAATTTGCAAGGTGCTATGTCACGAAATTGAATCATCACACTCGATATCAGTCACGCAACTTAGTCACGCTATCAACAACATAACCCTAAAAGTAACAGTTCTACTTCTTTTTTTAAATACGTATATAAGTTACAACAGCACAAGGTAAAAACGTTGAGTTACTGTACATAACGTTAAATCAGCTCTATCGTTATACTTACCTGCAGGCTTTAACGTATGACTGTAGAACTGAAAGCAACTTGGCGAGCATGACTAAAACAATGAAAAACCTTACCTTGAAATGACAGAAATAACAGAAAGCTAGTAAACTGCTTTCTCCTGTAGAATCCTACTTTTACGCACCTTTTTTCTTTCTCTCCTTTTGTCTTCTTTGATTTTCTTTTATCTGTCTCCGACTCTGATGAACTATGAACATTTGAAGAGAAAATTGAAGAGAAAAACAAAAAGAAACATTCTGTTAGTTATGAAACACTCACAGTGTATTCACTGTCCACCAGAGGGGAATTAAGCCAACAAATACACTGTATGAACATGTATATGATGCTGATACACTTTGGTCGATACAGCCAAATTGCCATGTCAGTCAGTGATGACTTTTGCCTTACCTGTTTACACCTAAACATATTAATCAGTTTTGTGTGTGTGTGTGTGTGTGTGTGTGTGTGTGTGTGTGTGTGTGTGTGTGTGAGATTTAAACGTATCTGCCAACTTCCCAATCTCATCTTTCCTACAAAGTACTTACAATACATCATCTCAATCTGTCATGGACTGAAAATTAAAACATGATCATAACATGAATTGTACATCTTTGCACATCTATACACGAATGTCTTCACCGCAGATGAGACTGATCTGCAGTGAAGTTACCTTTCTTTTGGTGTCCGTTGTTTTCGTTTTTTCTGAGTTTTACGCCGGGAAGGTGAAGAATCATTTTCACCATCTTCTTCAGAGCTGCAACAAGGAAACAATACTGACATTACAAAAACACGAAGAATATTAAGTATTGTGTTTATAGACTACCTTCCAATTAGGTAAAATATATTTGTAGTAACAGGTGGCCATGCTAAGTGATCTGATTGATCTATTTGGAATTAGTGTATAAAACGTATTTACGGTACTAGAGTTAAGAACTCTTGCTCACGAACAGACGACTTCAAAAAAAAGTTACCGATAGACCACTCCCCCAATGGGGCTTTTCAGGGTCAATAAAAACAAGCATTTGAACAAATAATGGAAATGAACATAACATGATTAAAATCCCAACTGGCAGGAGGCACAGCAAGAGTGGCAGAGGAGTTGAACTCAGGGCTACCGAGAACAACACCACTTTGTGGTCAGAATGCGACTTGAACCTGTGACCTCTGGATTTCAAGTCTGGCATCTCAACCACTTGGCCACCCTGGCTCCGAGAAGACTAATACGATAAGTAGCCTACACGTTACCTACATGTGTACACTTCATTTGAAGACAGGCTCTAACAGAGCAATAAAACATGCGTCAACTCTGCACAGATGTGTACATGTAACAATAAACAAAAGCAGAACAGCCAAGATCGGCAGATCCCGAAATTGATTTTCTAAATAGCATTGAGCATTTAAGAGAAGTCAGAGACTTGACCATAGGTAACAAATATGTTTCAAAATGCACCTTTAATGATTATACAGCAACCCATTTGCAGGGCTCGACTTTCAGGAAAAAACCTTGGGGGCAGCTGGCCTCTAAGTTTTCAGATTTAGTCGCCAGCATGGAAAGTTAGTTGCCAGTGAAAAAAATTTGGTTACATTGCCTACCTCAGTGGTCGCAACATCAAGTTCTGATTTTTTATGAAACATGTAATAGTATTTTGTCAGGCAACCTAGAGCTTATTAAGATAACCAAAGGTGCAATGTGCTTGTCATGCATGTGGGCAGCAAGACCCATTCTTGTAACTTTGAGCACTATGCTGCTTACAGATTATGCTGTACTCTCACAAATAAAGTTTGCAGCAAGCTAACACAAATAACCATTAAAATTAACCAAAAACTTAACTTGCTTTGCAGAAATTTCCATGGGGTGGTAAAATGGCTATAGTTATGTTAACTGGAACTCACTTAAGGCTTTTCATGCTGTCTTTCCCATTCAATGCAAAAACGTTTTTTAAAAAAAGAATAGAAGTTCTCATTTTGTTCTTGTCTCAGTTCCGCAGTTGTTTGCATATTTTTCTAACTCTGGAACAATTATTTCACAGTTTCTTTGGATTTCATGTCAAGATTTTAGCTTCCTGATTTCTGTTTCATTAGCACCGATCAATGGTAATGTCAGACCTCTTTGCACTGTTAGACTGCTCCTCTGCTTTCCACAAAACTCCTATCCATCATCAAAGATTACAATATGCCAAAGGTCAAGTCAAGACATGCATCACTATGACACCATGTGCAATACCTGCAATTGACCTAAATCACTTTGCTTAGCAAGGTTTTTGGCTTGTTTGTTTGTTTGTTTTTGTTTCTGAGCAAATGGGAATTGGACATGCTTTTTAATTTGTCCTTTTCCCCTAAGAGGTTATTCAAGAATAGAAGAGATGAGGAAGTGTGAAAGCCATGATGACTGCCTCCATCCTTGAAAACAGAAGCAAAGAGAAGGAAGAAGGGAAGAAAAGGAAAATAAGGAAAGGAAAAAGTAAAAAAAACCCAGAAAATACAGTAGATGGTTTACGAAACTAAATACATGTATATATCAGTGACCAATTTCATGACCTAAACACTTATGTCCAGGATTGAATGCAAGTATTGTTTAATTAGTACTTCATATTTGGCAGGGTTGCCATTTTCATATTACTTCATATTTGACAGAATTGTGTGTGTTTTGGTGACTTTTCACTAATGAGGACACTAAATGTGATGCTTTTCATAAGGAATTTGAATCTCATTAGTGTTCAATGCTGGACTTATCTGGACATAAAAAGACATCTCCTCATCGCTTTTATTCTTGAGTAACTCCCAACTTTTTTACTTTGAATTTCATGCCAAAGGCATCCTACCTGTCTGAGTTACTCCCTTCACCTGATGACTCAGATGCAGGAGTACGCTTTCTTTTTTTCTTCTTTGGGGGCGACTCCTCCTTTGCACTGTAAAGAGAAGACAGTTAGCAAACAAAAGGCAAACAAATGCATCTCAAGTCAGTAAAATAATTAGTTAGGCCTTACTGTACGGCTGCTCCATTTTGTAACAATGTTCACCTAAATAACATCCACTTGCTGCTTTACAATGTTTCTTTTGACGATTTTACATTTATTTTACAATGTAAATCCACATGCATTTAAATTAAAATGAAAGAAAATTCTGTTCTTTTCCACCAAGTAGTAACACTACATTTAATAACTGAAAAATAAAGACAAGATACATCGACCAACAACAGCCCCTAACAATGTTATTACTACACTTAGTTAATAATTAATCTTACAGGTCTAGCTGCAAAATAAATAAGAGTAAATCTCAAGACCACTGGCCTTACCTGTATCAAGCCAAAATGAAACTTGAGAACAAACAAGCAAATAGTCTAGATACAGTGTTGGGAAATAGAAAATCAAGAACATTATTTAGACTTTGAATTTGTGACTGGTTAATGGTAAAAAATTCCTTCTCAATTTTTGTTACATGCAATTAAATATAATTATTAAAATATGACCCCTGAATGTTTGGTTTCCTTGAAAAATTGCTATTAATGATACACATTTTAAATAAAAGCTACTGTTCACTCACCCACAAATAGTTCTCAATTAAAATACAATTATACAGTATTACATAAACAAGCCATGGACAAACCAAAATAATAAGTTACAAAAATTATTACTTTCTATTTTGACTAATACATATGCACTCATATTTAACTAATGAAATTGTTTAAGTTCTACATTTAAGTATGAATACTCCTGGATCAAGACTGACATTGTTCTAGTCATTTGTGTTCAAGTTAATTTTTAAACAAAAATTTACAAAGATAAGGACTACAATTAGTTGTACTCTCTCTCTATGGCCACACAATTTGAAATGCTCTTTGCAGAGAAAACAATAAAAAACCGTTGAACCCAAAGACTAACAACTACTGTAAGAGCAGGGAGAATAAAAGACTGAAGTACATGTAACAGGCAATTACGATCAGAGTTGTCTTTGTTATTAGTTTGGATTGGTTACCTCCAGTGTGAGGAAGGTACCAAATAATTTACAGGACATGTAGTTGGCATGATTGCCAGCTTCTGACCCATTTTGACAGTGCTGCTACAGTAGTGAGCAACATTGCTGAAATGTTTTATTTTATTTCAATTTGCTCAGCAAAGACTTTGCAGTTTGCCCACCTTACCCCCCATCAACTGGGTGTTATTGCACTTATGTTGACAGGTTCCTGACAGTTTTCTAAGTGGTTCTTTAAATCTAGCTGATTTTCAGAGACATGACAGGTAAAACAAAGCATGGGACATAACGTAAAAAAAAAAAAATACAGTATACTGGTGCCAATCTACAAACACAAAAAAATTTCTACTGGTCCCTCATTTTCAATGACAGCATGCATGAATCTTGAAAGTTCACTTTCCTCATAGACCTACTGAATTACTCTTTTCATGGAACCAAACATTCAGCAGGCCACAGCCATGTGATAAACATTATACCCTGTACCTTTTTGCTTCGGGTGAACTAAAACTAATCAAGGTGTTTCCTCACTTCCCAAGTAATGTTGAATGATGTTCTATTTCCCTGGCACTTCAAGACTTATTAGTTTTAAATGAACTTCTAAAAACTGAATTGAAACTGATCTCAATCATTTGTTGTCAACTCCAGCAGTAATTAAGTACATTGTATTTTTTTGTTTCCTAGTGCAACACAGCTGTAAAAGGTAAAATGTGGACTCAAGCACAAGTGACACACACTGCCAAAGCTTTGTCCCAATATTATTAGCAGGATGTGAGTACGAGCATTTAGTTTGTCGTCATAGTGTCAGTGTCAGTGAGTTTTTTGCTCATTTCTAATGATTTGTGAGTAGGACCACTGGTAATTGTATTCCCTAACAAACTAGCCCCTCATCCTACAATAAATAACCCTGGGTGGAAAGAGGTACTATAAGAATGGAGTGCCTCCTCTAACAACACAACACAATGGCCCTGAACCACTTACAACACAGTCCAAAGAAATGACCATTACAACCCCCAGTTGGCCACTAGGCTTCACTTGCATACAATACATGTACATACTGTACGATTACCACTCACATGACAGTCACAAGATATAATGGCAAAAGAAAACACACTAAGTGGAAATAAACTGGTCTCAATACATGGTGCTAAATAATGTCAGAGGATTTGATGGTACATGTACATGCACACAGGTTCATATTGTGCTTGTGAGCAAATACATGTAGTTGACGAACATTTGAAAGTACTGCTGCCTTTCGATAATTTTTGTGATTGATTTTCTGACACAGCAACATGCGTGCAATCCTACCATTTCGATTCCAACTCCAAACTTAAGAGATTATATTCGTCAAATCACACAGAACCTTTTTAACTGGTGGTGAGATGTGACTTAACCAAAGCTTCATCAATTGGCAATAGTGTACATCACTACAAGACAATGAGGTCAAACAAGTAAGTATGAGTTAAACCCTCACCTTTTGATCTCTTCTTTTTCTTTTTGCTCTTCCAGTTCTTTCTGTTTGGCTTCCCAAGCCAACTGCGTCGCTGCTCTTTGAGCTGCCTTTAATTCCTGGTCAAATGACGAACCATCTTTGTAATCTTTCTTGATTCCAAGAGCTTCTTTCATTTTAGCATTCTTCTCTTCATTTGCTTCAGCCATTTGATGTGTTTCCGTAACACTAAAATTAAATATTGACATCAACAATAACATTTTAATGTAATGAAAGTCATTTTGAAAAAAAAAAACACCTTGTTTTGGAACAGATCTTCAAACCATTCTAAAAAGGAAAATTCCTTGTTAAGTCGAAGCCTTTAATTATCCAGGAGTAATACATGTACAGTACACTGCACGTAACCAACTTCACCAACTTTTGTTTCTAACAAATTATGGTAAGAACCTGACTTTGCAAGGATGCAGTCTTGGATGAAAACCACATTCTCCCAACATCAATAATTATTAAAAGAAATAGCCTGATGTGCCTGACTGCATTGTTAAGTTACATTACATCAGGCAGATATTTCAAAGAACATGAGAAGTTCATGGAGAAATACATGTATGAGGCACGGCTTAGTGTTTCTTGCTAAAATTCTCTTGAGTTTCTACTACAACTTTAATATCCCATGAACTCCGAATCATCAATGGTTGCATTTTTCAATAATGTCAATCACCTTAGCAGACCTCTCTAGAAACAGAAGTTCACTTCAATGGGCTGGTAGACTTTGATCTATTTCAATTTTTTTTGAGGTTCATTGATTGTCATCTTAATTATGATTAATGGCAGAAAAAACCCACTTAAACCTCTTAAATCTTACCTTTCCCCTAGTAAAACTGAAAACAAGTGAGATTATATAAGTACAAAAGGAAAAAGTCAGTGTGATGGCACAGTCAGACAGACAGACAGCAAGACAGACAGGCAAACAAAATGAAGTATGTAGGTAGCAACAGGCAGTCATTCAAACCAAAGACAGCCCTTATTAAAATAGTATTGTAAAATGGAAACTGTATATCACACATAAGAAAATAACCTGAAAACTTAACTGTAGTAAGTGTACATATACCACAAAAAGTATATTCAAACATTTCTTTACCATTATTAAACACTATGTGATTTTTGGAAAATAACCAGTATTAATACTGAATTGCTACAAGATTAATACAAACAAAATAACGTCAAATCATCAAAACACATAACACTGTGCATTTCCCAATGTCAGTACAAACTTGTAGAATACAGTATCAAACTATTTAACAAAGAACAAGGTTTAAAAATATCACCCAGTGACTTTATGGCATACAAGAGAAAATTGTTACTTCATTTCAGTATAATATCAGTATCCCTTCTTACCTCAGAATCTTCCTGAAACAAATAGCAAAATACATGAACATTAGAATTCAAGTTGCACATACGTGGATTTTCCTTCTTTATTGTCTTTAGATGCAATGCCTGCTTGTTCAGAAAGGATATTTCGCAGCTCCTCCACCTTGCTTTCAATTTCACTGTCAGTGTATCTAAATTTGACGAGAGAAACAAAGAGAATCTCATCTGTAAAGTAATGTAAAGTACATTCAGTAATAATCATTCTACCACATTCAGGTGACTACAGTAGAGTACGGCACGGAATTCCTGGTGTTGTGGTTTGGCCTTGTCTCATGAGTTGATCATTTACATAGGGTTAACCTCATTGCACCTTTCCCCCTTGGAAAGAATTGCCTAAGATTGCTATGTCTATGTCCATGGCTATATACACAGCCACACTTAGAAAACTACAGTTTGGAGACACCATTTTGTTTTTTGGTCTTCAATCTCATGAACTACATCTGTGAGAGCATCCAGTATTTTTGGGGTTCACATGACAAGAGCCAAAAAACGGATGCTCTCGCAGGCTACATGAACTATCATTCATAGAGTCTCGAGCTCATAATCTGCACGTTCAATAGAAACCCTTGTTTAAGTTTGGGACAACTCAAAAAAGCTGTTAAAACAGCTTGTTTCTTGTTGTCCCAAATTTCCCTTCAGACTTTACATGACTTGAGCAAATATGGAAAATGTTTTCTGTTTCTTACTTGTGACACACTGAATATATTCAAAGAGAAAATAGTGCAGGGACTCCTTATGTTTGAACAAAGTATCTGTAGACACATTTTCTTTCTTACCTTGTAAAATTCTTTAATAGTTATTATTAAAAAAAATTACAATTTTCAAAAGAAATGTGTCTCCAGAAGTTTAGTCTAAACGTAACCAATCGCTCTAAATACATATGTTTAATGCCAGCATTCATTGACAGCCTTCTGGACCCATACATACAGGTATCCTGTCGTTTAGCCCCCAAATCAATGAACCCTCAACCTGAAGTCGATTAGTCCCTATACATATTCCCTCAAAGAAATCCACCGACTACAGACTCCTTGTTAATGCCAGAAACTTTGTTTATGTCACTTTCCATTTGTTGGCCACTTGTATTAATATACATGTATAAGCAACTTTCAGAGCAACGTTAATGTTAAACTGACCCCTGCTCTTCCATGAGATCTTGCAGTTCCATACACTTGAGTTCAATCTGTCGCTTTCTTTCGTGCTCCAAGATCTCTTGGTTGGGTTTTTTCGTGTTCATCTGTTCTAGTTTGGCGAGGTCTTCATTCGTATGGTACTCGACTTTTTCTTTCCTGCTACGTAACAAAGATAAGTTCCGTTGAACATAACCATTTGTTCCCGAGCCACGGGCCGTCTGCAAGCCAATATTGTTGTACATTTTCGATAATTCTTTTGCGTTGCTGGCAACGTTCTTTTCACACACTTAACATGAACATTGCTCAAGAAATACTACAAGATGGCGACGCACATGAAGTAAAGGTTAGTATCCCATAATACACTACTTCCTGATGATTTCGTTCCATTTGACCAGCGGTAAGTCACTCGATCACTATGTATTTGATGTAAGGTTCTGTTCTTGCGCAGCACTGCAGCATTGCTTGTTTGACTTCCATGTGTAGTTGCGTGCTCCTTATTTCTAAAATATGATAAGTAGGCGTTATTGCTGGGAAACCTGAACGCTGCCAAATTTTGTTTGCGTATCAAGCTAACTCAGACATTCTTTCTGCAGGTCTAAAACTGACATGAGGGGTCTACCGTAAACAGGCTAACCCGAATGTTATTGGGACTTTAAATAAGGAGTACTGTATGGATTAAGGTAGCCTGATTCTCAGACGTCCGAGGTCGTTCGCGGCCCCTTCGCTTCCCGTTTCTCGGACGTCTGAGAATCAGGCTATACAAGTAGTTTAAGGTGGCTTAGTACAGTTTTGATGCATTATAAAAACCCAACTTCTAACTCTTTTTTTGAAAAATGTTTCAAGATGTTCAGTTTTCTTCTCTCAAGTTACTGTTTCCTGAAGATTTTTTTTTTTAACATAGTAAGCTATAATATGTGATACCAGTCTGCTACTACGGCTCAATCATTGTTGTTTTGACAAATGTCAGGAATTTGAAACTTTTGACAGTCTGAGACTTTGATGGTTCTGAATAACAAGAGAATAATTTTATGACTTCATATGTCCGAGTAGCCTTTTTTTGTAATAATGCAAATTTCCCCAGTCCGGCATCATCAAACTTTCTAAGCTACATAGATAAAAGGGGGCGGTCTCATGAAAGACATGAGAACGTCAATAACCATGGACAAGAGAGAATGAGGGCTAAGAGAGTTCATCCCCCGTATAAGCCTTATTCTTAAGGTGTGTCGTTAAGTTACGTTTAGATCACTCCGGCTTCAGCAATCCCAGACGATTCAAGAAGTCGACAGCTAGGCAATGGATCGACCTTTGCAGAGTTTATTTATTATAATTTTACCTTCATTTCTAAAGCTTATGCCAACCACATGGCCAATGTCTGTACAGTTTTTATTCACCTTTCTTGCCGAATAGCCCTTAACTTCGATTACATATCTCAGTATTGTTTTAACTTAATGGATACACGGCTTTTACTTAATTCTGGGTTTGTATCAGTAAAAAGTAAATTGCTAACTTTTCAATGATCTATTTTTTTATTTTTGGCTTGATCTATGCATTTGATGCATGAAAAAGTGCATCAACTATCTATCGATCCATTCCTCGGCGCCAGTCAGTTTAGAAACCATTTCTTTGCTTCGTATTCTTCATTGAACAGCGGAATACTGATGTTAGCCATTAAATCGTATGACCGGTCGACTAGAGTATACCCCATCATCTGCATCACTTGTTTACAGTAATGCTCAATGATATCAATATCACACGGATCCACCTTCCACCGCCAACGATTGACAGCCACTGAAGCGTCATCCACTGTGTGAAAGACCGGGTGACCCTCTATCTTCATTTTCTCTGGGTCCTGCACCGGGTGCGTTGATTTGTTGAGCCATGTTTTCACGCTGTCCAGCACAGGTAACCCAGCAAAGTTGTACAGGCGAGACAGCACCTTCAGTGGGTTCATTGCGAAATCTTCGTACCGCTGTATCATGATACGTCTGCGCCTGCTGATGGGAAGGTTCTTTAGAAAAACCAAGTTTTCCTCCGTTTTCTTACATTTCTGATAGCTATAGAGGCGAAGACCATTTTTACTCAGCTGGCTTCCGCGGTTACTGAAGAAACCGACACTCTGAGATGACGGGATGGCAGCCCGAGGGTCTCTTACGAGGAATATAATTTGGCAATCAGCATCCGAAGACTTGCACGCTTCCAAAATATTCTTAATGTTGTTTCCTGCGATGCGACTCATGAGAATTTTTGCCACGGTGACAGGGTACTTGTCCCTGCAGATGCTTCCTAGAGATTCGCTCGTCATCGGAGGACAAAGTTTTGGATCCCATTTGGGATCGTTCATTTCATATGGACACAAAGGCGGCGAACCAATCGCGTGGCTCGCTTGACGATGGCTCGGGTATCGGTAGAAGTGATCAAAGTCTTCGAGAACCGGTTTACTAAAGTTACATCGCAGCAAGTTCGATAAGATGTCTGCCATGAGGCTTCCATAATGTTCGTCGCTGGTGCCAAGTTTTTTAAAAATTCTCTCCACGGTTTGTAACGGCTCGAACAGGTAGAATACAGATGGATGGTGGTTAAATATATCTCCAGTTATGGTAGAGCCAGATCTACCATGAGCAATTACCAAAATGTTTCTTCTACGCTGCTTTGAGTTGAATTTTTCCGTTTGGAAATCTCTCCGCCCTTGGCTGAAATCTACACTTTCCTGGCCGCGGTCTATTTGTTGGGGATATTGATAGCTGCAATTCTCGCGGTGTTCTGTGTATATACGTGCAAGCAGAAAAGCAGTGGGAATAAGCACAATAAGAATTCGTAATAAAGTCCTTCGCCGCCTGCTTGAACGCAGTGCCATCTTGTAGGCGGAAATAGGAACTCAAACGAAATACGGAAATACCCACTGTGGAAAGTATTACCCTATTTTTTAACGTTGTAAAGAGAAACTTGATTTTACTGTGGGTACAAAGTAACCACGTAGACAAACAATCTCAAATTAACCATCAAACAGGATATTGACACGTTTACCTTGCCTTTGACACGGCATCAAACACGTCAAAGGCATGTCCATATCATGTGACTCTTCTTTAAACTTCCTCCAAACCTGCGTTTTCTTTTTTTTTTTTTCGGTTGTAACGATTAAGAGAGAGCTTGCTTCTTACCAACGTCTATTTTTTGAATAAGAAAATGTTTTAACTTGATCTGGAGGTGGTAGGAGAAAACAGTGAAATAACCTTGCTCACATCAAATTAGAATTACTCACATCAAATTAAAATTACTCACATCAAATTAAAATTACTCGCGTCAAATTGAAATTACTTACATCAAATTAAAATTACTCACATCAAATTGAAATTACTCACGTAAAATTAAAATTACTCGCGTCAAATTGTAATTTCTCACATCATGAAAGAAAATATACAACTCGCTCACATCAAATACAAAAAATACAAATCAAATACAAATCGTCCCATCAAATACAAATCGTCGCATCAAATAATATATAGATTTAGCCAAGCCTAAAAGCGGAGCTCCTGGGCCGGGTTGTTGAAAGTCCGATTAAGCTAACCCAGGATAAGCTTGTGAGAAATTTGATTCAAGTTTTGTAATTTTGCGGTGAGGTTTTCTGTTTATATTGTTTGTCATTCTCTTTTGAGTTTGAATAACCTCAAACTAAACAAAACATAAGCAATGAAAAACATTTTTATGCAGGAAAAATTTGTACTTCGGTTAACTTTTAATCCTGGGTTAGCGCTAAAAATGTGTATCATGACTTTCAGATGGGTCAGGGAGAGACCCTGATGAATTGGAAGGAAGCTTTGATGAAGAGGAAATTCTAAAGTACTACTTTCATTGCGGGTTTAGTTACCAAGTCTTTGCAGTCGTTATCAGTGTCAAATGAGTTATGGTTTGAAGGGGCGAGGTGTGGTAAATGAAGAAACCTTTAATGATACATTTTTGTAAGTACAAAGACGCATTACTGAACTCTTTAGTGGTCCTTGCAGGACCGTGGGGTATCGTTCTATTTGGCATATCCTTGAAATAGAAGGGCTCCGGGTTCCCAGATATTTCAGCTCCACTACACAGTAAACAATGTGAGCAAAACCATTAGGTTTATTTGGGTGGTTTCGGCCGAGCACCGGGAACTATAACAATACGTTATACTACAACCTCTTATTACATCCACGTATGCGATACATGAGATGATACAGAGCTGAGCGACAGTTTACGAAGATAGCACTGTCAGACGGAGGCCAGAAAAAAACCTGCCGGAAAAAAAAAAAAAACCGGTGGGGAAAAAAGAATTCGGCAGGAAATCTGGGTAGGAATCATGGCTCAAGCTCTAAATAGCCCATTGTACGAGGCTACACAAGGGACGATATACTTAGAAGTAAATGCCCTAAAAAAAGTAATAAAGTAAAATAAAATCAATAAAAATAACGTTATCTCATCCGAGGTGTCGGCCTAGAATGATATCCCACGTGATATTCATCTCTTATATAGCCCTCCCTCATGCACATACTCATTCGACTGGGCTATCCCCAGTCTCCACTGTTCTCGTGCCGAACGTATTCACTCAAACGCCAGAAATTCCATTTGTTAAAAGAGATGGACCCAGAAGGAACTGAACTACGCAGAAAGCATTGTTTGAAAAAGGAGAATGTATATATCAAAATCCTGGGCCTAACTATGCTTGGCACATTGATGGCTACAACAAGCTGTGGTGTTGGTGCCCGCTGCCCAGCATGATTCAGGATCAAGTAAAGGAGCGGAAAATCACTTGGCTTAGATTGTGCTGCGGATGTCAAAGATTTGTCCAATGTCGCGAGCGGCAAAACACAAGACAGTGCTATTTGCATAACTAAAACTAGACACTCCACGTGCAAATTGCTTTCATGTTTGTTGAAGTTTTTCTCAATTTCTATTGGCTAATAATTTGACTCATAAAGCTAGCGAGTTGTGAAAATCCTGACATCTTCGGAGGGGCTGTATTCAGAAAAAAATTGCGTCCGTGCAGGTTCTCATTCTCACCATTCTCAAAGATCTAAAAAATACATAAAAGGCCGGAATAACAAAAGAAAAAAAGAAAAAAAATGGCGGGCACTGTTATTGTTACGAGAGAAAACGAAGACAAAATATATAACAAGTATTATTTAACAATTAGACCTGTAGCCCGCAAGGGCTACGTGTCAATAGCCCATGAGGCGAAGCCGAATGGGCTATTGACCCGTGGCCATTGAGGGCGAAGGGTATAATTGTTTTAGTATCACCCCCAACTGGTCGGACAGAAATGGCAATAATAAAGTTAGCAAATACAAGTTGAAGAAGTATTTATTTGAGAATAGAACGAAAGAAAGCGTCACGCTCGATTGCGCCAATTTCGCTACTCGAGGACTATTACTAATAGTCCTCTAGTAGCGTAGCCAATTAAAATGCAGGATTTGCATTAGTCCACGAGTTGGGTGATACTAAAATATAAATAGGACCCTGCACGCCCTCTGATTGGTCGAAACACAGAAAAAGCGTGCTGTATTGTTTTTCGCCACATTACCTCTATATCATAGAGCAAATTAAGAAGCCCAAGCCGTGTATTACACTGTGATAAAACACTCCGGGCATTTGAGAACACTCGAGAGAGCGAAAAAGTATCTGTGCTTTTTAGCAGGAAAATTCCATCCCACGTTGCTGTGAAGTTGACTGCGAGGTTCTAGGCACTAAATTTCTGTCATTCGTCACTTCATCCCCTCCCATTTGCCACTATTCGCTATTCGCCACTCTGATTCTTGTCCCCATTTCCCTTTTCGCTTCTCTTACCGCCGGGGCCTTGGCAAGAGAATCGAAGGGCTCTGGAGACATAGGATTTTCGGAATTATTCGAATTTTTTGATTGGCTGTTTGAAAACGAAGAAATCTTGAACTAAAGTCGAAATGTTCCCGTGGACTGCTGGCGCAAAAGTATAAAACAGCTTTTACCAGCCGTGTTTAAAAATGGAGGACATGGAGGATTTGGGAGAAAATTCTCCCAAAAATGGTGTTTACTCCGGTTCAATTCTTGTCGCTGTTACAACAAAACGGTTTTGTTAGAAACCCCGGTTGATATTTTTGGCGAGAAAAGCAGCAAAGTGCCGGACAATTTAAAAGTGCTTGAGTTTTTAACTGGGTAAGAAATTACGTTTGGCGATGGTTTACCAATGAAACTGTGTGAACCATGCTACAGAAAGGTAAAGAATATTATAGAATTCCGTTCTTTGTCGCTGGCTTCATTTTCTTCGCAGAAATTGTCGATCGGAGGGTGTCGTGTGAAAAGAGTCCGAGACTCTCAACAGGTTGGAGAATCACCTTCTACGAGTTAGGAGGCGAAAAAGCTCACTGGCCCTCATGCGCGATTTTTTTCTGGGTTGGTTTGTTGAGCCATGTTTTTACGCTGTCCAGCACAGGTAACTCAGCAAAGTTGTACAGGTGAGGCATTACCTTCAGTGGGTTCATTGCAAATCTTAGTACCGCTGGATCATGTTACGTCTGTGCCAGCTGATGGGAAGATTTTTTTAGAAAAACCAAGTTTTACCTCCGTTTGCTTACATTTCTGATAGCTATAGAGGCGAAGACCATTTTTACTCAGCTGGCTTCCGCGGTTACTGAAAAAACCGACACTCTGAGATGGCGGGATGAGAGCCCGAGGGTCTCTTACGAGAAAAGTAATTTGGCAATCAGCATCTGAAGACTTGCACGCTTGTGCAGATAAAATACGAATGGATGGTGGTTAAAGATATCTCCAGTTATCATAGAGCCAGATCTACCGTGAGCTATGATCAAAATGTTTCTTCTACGTTGCTTTGAACTGAAGTTCGCAGTTGGAAATCTCTCCGCCTTTGAGACTCTACACTTTCCTGGCCATGGTCCATTCGTTGGAGATATTGGCTAAAATTCTCTTGGTGTTCTGTGTTCATGCGTACAAAGAGAAATGTAGTGGGAGTAGTCACAATAATAAGAATTCGTAATAAGGTCCTTCGCCGCCTGCTTGGGCACAGCGCCATCATGTAGATTAAAAGGGGAACACCAGCAGACTAGCAAATTAATGCAGAAAGTACTATCCTATTGTTTAACACCGTAAAGAGAAACTCGGTTCTGCTATGGATACGGCAACGTAGTCCGGTTACGTTGACAAGAGTCTCAAATTAACTATCAAATTTACATGATTTTTTTAATTTTCCAAATTCATTCAGAGGTACTCCTCAGCGGCCTCAAACAAACTTTCAAGGTTACAGTGAATCACATCTCGAAGAGCCAAGAGCAATTTCCACGACATTTTTCAATCCAGATCCAGCCCACAGTACCAACCGAGACCCAATATGGGGAGCAGGGATGGCGCAGTGGTGAGAGCGCTCGCCTCCCACCAATTTGGTCCGGGGTCGATTCCGGCCCGGTGCTATATTGGGTTGATTTTGTTGTTTGTTCTCGCCTTGCTCCGAGATTTTTTCTCCAGGCTCTCCGGTTTTCCTTCCTCCGCAAAAAAACAACACTCCAAATTCCAATTGATCTAAAAGAAGGACCATCCATTGTTAAAGCAAGTTTACTAGCTCAGCAATTTCTTTGTGGACCAACAACAGGGAGCGAAAGCGGTTCACTAGAAGATTGTACGCCAATCGATTCCTGGCGATTACAAAGGTGCCCACGTATCGCCTTAAAAGTTGAAAACATGAGTGATCCCGACAGCGAATTGCGAAGAACCAAATCTAAGAAGAGAAACGAACACCGCTGGTAAATCGAACCCGATTAGTAATTGACATGGGAACGTTTACAAACAATTACAGAAAACTAAAGCAAATCAAAAAAAAGAAAAAACCCGCGGCGATTCTGATCCAGCGCCGCCCTCGGATACACGGAAACGGAAAATGAGCGAAATGATTCAGAGGATAGTGAAGACAGGATCGTCCTCTGTCTGATGCTTGTACTGGATTTCTACCCTCTCCTTGGTTAAAACGCTGACGTACTGAATGCCAAATCAGTGGCTCTCATGGAACTTGTTTAAGTCAACTGGGTTGTCGATTTCCTTAACGCGAGTCTTGTTGGGAAGTTGACCAAACTTTTCCCACATGGAGTTTAGCATCGTCGTGGCCAAGGCGCGGAGACCAGGGTTCTTCTGAATCTAGGTAGGCGGGTCGAAGCAAATTCCCTCTCGGGCTTCCGTTATACTGTGAACGGTTACCACGAACTCACCAACGCCGTGTATGATCGAGTTCCAAGGCTGCTTCTGGCAAGGTTGCGCTAAGTGCTATCGTAATGATCACCACCGTCGTCTGGAAGACCGTACAGTGGAGGAGGTCTACCAAGGTAGCGTGGAAAAACTGCCGTTCCTGAGAAATAAGGGCTAAAACGTACTGGTCATCTGGAAATGCGAGTGGGCGCAGCTGAAAAAGGGGCGAAAGGACGTGGCTCTGGACCCACGAGACGCTTTCTGTGGTGGTCGCACAAACGCTGTCAAATTGTACAATTGTGACGACGTAGAAAACGGAGAAGAACTGAGATACTACGATTTCACGTCGTTGCATCCTTGGGTCAGCAAGAATGGTCAGTATCCGTTTGGACATCCCGAGATTTCCTCTCAGCGAGGTCACACCGACATCGACGAGTACTCTGGGTTGATCAAATGCACAGTGCTACTACCGGAAAAACTCTACCACCCCTTCTTACCACTCCGTCAGCATGGCAAACTGACTTTTCCACTCTGTGCCACTTGTGTCGAGGAGGAGATCACAGAAACCATGCTAGATCCAGATGGATCCATGGAACTTCCAGAAACATCCGACGGTCCCTTCCGAGATTGCGTCAAGGCATGGTTGAAAATCAAGGAAGAGGCCAGCGGCCGGCCTCTTAGTTGCTGATGATGAATCGAGACGTCAAAAACACCTTCGCGATTATGAAGCCCGAGGAAGGATTTGCTTGGACCCGGCTACCAAGATTATTAGTCTGAACCCTGAACCCTGATCTCCGTGCCTTGGCCAAGATGATGCTAAACGCTATTTGGGAAAAGTTTGGTCAGCGTTCCAACGTGACTCGCGTTAAGGAATTCGACAACCCTATCGACTTTAACAAGTTCTACGAGAGCGACCGAATTGACATTCGGTACTTCAGCGTTTTAACCAAGAATAGGGTAGGAATCCAGTACAAGCATCAGAGAGAGGACGATCCTGTCTAGCCTAATTTAACATCTTCGTCACTTGTTTCACCACTTGTTGGGTCCGTCTCCGCCTGTACGAGACTCTCGATCTCCTGCAAGAGCGCATAGTCTAGTTTGATACGGACAGCGTCGTTTTCATCCATTGCCTTGAGCTGCCAGATCCTCTCTTAAGCGACTATCTGGGGGATTTCAAGGATGAATTGTGAAGCGGCTATTACATCGTCGCATTCTCGTCCGGAGGTCTGACGAATTACGTGTAAGTAACCAAAAACGGTAAAGAGGTGTGCAAAGTCGGTGGCATCTCATTAAACAGCGGAGGGGTGTGGCTACTCAACTACCAAGTGCTACTCCAAAATGTTTTCGACGACATTCAAGAACCGTTGCAGACTTGGAGTCGTAAAACCGATGTCAAGAAAACCTTTCACATCGTCAGGGACGCCAAACGCTATGCTCTCGAGACAAGACCACAGACTAAAATATGCCAAATGGTCTTCAATAAACGTATGGTGGACCCCGAGACCTGCAAGACCTACCCGTACGAGTACTTTCGTTGCACGCCCGATGACAGAGACATGGCAAAACTGTTACTTGATTTGCAACTACTTTTTGGAGACGTAGGGTGCTGGTCACCGGGACTGCAACAAACGTCCCGTCATGTACATCTAGGAAAAACGCTTTAAATTTTACCTTGTTGTTTAAAAAAGATCTTTCTTGTGTGACTTATTGCGTGACGCTTCTGGCGTGTCAACCCTGCAGTCTCATGACAACCACCATCGCCCGTCCATCAATCATCACGTGACGTGACGACGTCATCGTTTATTCTGATTAGGTCTCAACATCAGATCGAGGTTTTCCTACCTAAAGAGGCCAATAAGACTACTGAAAAATACGATGAGCAGCACACCTATAAGTCACATGGCAGCTCAGCTAAACAATTTGTCATACTGTAAATTCTCTAATTGCTCCTGGGACAAAGCAAGCGCTCCGATAACCCTTGCACTCAGAGGACAGGAAACTGTTAAGTGTCATAGAGCAGAACAACGCAATCCTAGTCGTGTTGAGTACAAAGCTAAACAAACGAGAAACACCAGTCGGCAGTGGCCGTCCTGAATTATTCTTTCAGTGGAAATACAGGAAACGTGGGTGGAATGACAAATGATATGCAACGATTACATGATATAATAGAGAAAATAAGCTGTAATTTAGCGGTCAGAATACAGAACCTAGCCTCAATGAGACCACGAGATAACTACAAAGCTAATGCATAGCCGCGTTTTCAGAGGCCAACAATAGGGACCCACCAAAGCTCTTGAAGAAAACTCGTCGTGTGAAGAACAGTGTTGCCAACACTGACTAACGCAAGCCTGTGCAGTCGACGTCTAGATCACCGAAGAAAGAAAGTTAATCCTTATTCTTAAGGTGTTTTCTCAAGTTGTTTTTAGATCACTTACGGCTTCAGCAATCCCAGAAGATTCAAGAAGTTACCAGGCACTGGATTGACTTTTGCAGAGTTTATTTATTATTTTACCTACTTTTGTAAAGTGTATGCCAACCACCTGGCCAATGTCTATACAGCTTTCACTTTCTATTCACCTTTCTTTCAAATAGCCCTTAACTTCGGTTACATATGTTATTATTTTAACTTAATGGGTACATAGCATTTTGCTTAATTCTGGGTTTGTAACAGTAAGTTGTTAACTTTTAATGTATGTAGTTAAACCTACTGATTGTAACTATTCTTTTTGGCCTGACGCACTTGACGCATGAAAAAGTGCATCAACTATCTATCGATCCACTGTTCGGCGCCAATCAGTTTATAAACCATTTCTTTGCTTCGTACTCTTCACTGAACAGCGGAATACTGATGTTAGCCATTAAATCGTATGACCGGTCGACTAGAGTATACCCCATCATCTGCATCACCTGTTCACAGTAATGCTCAATGATGTCAATAACACACGGATCCACCTTCCACCGCCAGCGATTAACAGCCACTGAAGCGTCATCCACTGTGAAAAACGCTGCATGACCCTCTATCTTCATCTTCTCTCGGGTCTGCTCCGGGTGCGTTGATTTGTTGAGCCATGTTTTCACGCTGTCCAGCACAGGTAACCCAGCAAAGTTGTACAGGCGAGACAGCACCTTCAGTGGGTTCATTGCGAAATCTTCGTACCGCTGTATCATGATACGTCTGCGCCAGCTGATGGGAAGGTTCTTTACAAAAACCAAGTTTTCCTCCGTTTGCTTACATTTCTGATAGCTATAGAGGCGAAGACCATTTTTACTCAGCTGGCTTCCGCGGTTACTGAAGAAACCGACACTCTGAGATGACGGGATGACAGCCCGAGGGTCTCTTACGAGGAATATAATTTGGCAATCAACATCCGAAGACTTGCACGCTTCCAAAATATTCTTAATATTGTTTCCTGCGATGCGACTCATGAGAATTTTTGCCACGGTGACAGGGTACTTGTCCCTGCAGGTGCTTTCGAGAGATTCGCTCGTCATCGGAGGACAAAGTTTTGGATCCCATTTGGGATCGTTCATTTCGTATGGACACAAAGGCGGCGAACCAATAGCGTGGCTTGCCCGAGGATGGCTCGGGTCTCGATAGAATTGATCAAAGTCTTCAAGAACCGGCTTACTAAACTTACAACGCAGCACGTTTAATAAGATGTCTGCCATGAGGCTTCCATAATGTGCGTTGCTGGTGCCAAGTTTTTTAAAAATTCTCTCCACGGTTTGTAACGGCTCGTGCAGGTAGAATACAGATGGATGGTGGTTAAATATATCTCCAGTTATCGTAGAGCCAGATCTACCATGAGCAATTACCAAAATGTTTCTTCTACGCTGCTTTGAGTTGAATTTTTCCGTTTGGAAATCTCTCCGCCCTTGGCTGAAATCTACTCTTTCCTGGCCACGGTCTATTTGTTGGGGATATTGATAGCTAAAATTCTCGCGGTGTTTTGCGTCTTCTGCGTTCATATATGTAAGGCAGGCAAAGAAAAATGCAGCGGGAATAAGCACAATAAGAATTCGTAATAAAGTCTTTCGTCGCCTGTTTGAGCACAGCGCCATCTTATAGGTGGAAAGACGAACTCAAACGAAATTCGGAACTAGCCACGAAATGTAGAACTTGAAGTATTATCAGCCTATTGTTTAACATTGTAAACGGAAACGCGGTTTTGCTATGATACATCACGTAACGCAATTATGTGGACAAATGATAAAAAATACTTGTCAAAGAGAAAGTAAATATCGTAGACAAAATGTTCATGTAAATGTAGGGAGAGTTAATGGAGATCTTGGACTTTTCAGGAAAGGTCAAAGCTTCTTTTGGTCCTTCATTTCCTTTGTAAGGCTAACGCTGTGCGACCAAATACCTGGGATTTTTTCTAGTTCTTTATTTACCTTTAAGCAAGAGATTATCAAGGTAAACTTACCTTGATAATCTTACCTTTAAGTTAGTTGTCTAACTTTCACAACTCTAATATCAGCGTGGCCTGGAGCAAGACTTGGATTGGCACACTAAACTCCCAATAGCTAGTTAGTATTCTTTTATTGTTCGTAAATGACTTTTCGGTGATCGATTATCTGATGCATTTGTACCCTTGAGCGGAAGTACTACCTTGGTCTAAAAAAACCTTTGGGGGAGACTTGCTCAACGAGCAACTTAGTGTCGGTATTCAGCCAACAACAAAGTTTAACTAGTAAAGCAACTTAAGGGGCGTAATGTGCATTTTCCATGGAATACGCATAGTTGAGAAAGTTGAGCGAGAGCCAAAGGCACGAGCTGGTAACAGGGTCTTGAGGCATACACCTCGAGCTTCCCGCAAGAATGGTCAGTATCCGTTTGGACATCCCGAGATTTCCTCTCAGCGAGGTCACACCGACATCGACGAGTACTCTGGGTTGATCAAATGCACAGTGCTACTACCGGAAAAACTCTACCACCCCTTCTTACCACTCCGTCAGCATGGCAAACTGACTTTTCCACTCTGTGCCACTTGTGTCGAGGAGGAGATCACAGAAACCATGCTAGATCCAGATGGATCCATGGAACTTCCAGAAACATCCGACGGTCCCTTCCGAGATTGCGTCAAGGCATGGTTGAAAATCAAGGAAGAGGCCAGCGGCCGGCCTCTTAGTTGCTGATGATGAATCGAGACGTCAAAAACACCTTCGCGATTATGAAGCCCGAGGAAGGATTTGCTTGGACCCGGCTACCAAGATTATTAGTCTGAACCCTGAACCCTGATCTCCGTGCCTTGGCCAAGATGATGCTAAACGCTATTTGGGAAAAGTTTGGTCAGCGTTCCAACGTGACTCGCGTTAAGGAATTCGACAACCCTATCGACTTTAACAAGTTCTACGAGAGCGACCGAATTGACATTCGGTACTTCAGCGTTTTAACCAAGAATAGGGTAGGAATCCAGTACAAGCATCAGAGAGAGGACGATCCTGTCTAGCCTAATTTAACATCTTCGTCACTTGTTTCACCACTTGTTGGGTCCGTCTCCGCCTGTACGAGACTCTCGATCTCCTGCAAGAGCGCATAGTCTAGTTTGATACGGACAGCGTCGTTTTCATCCATTGCCTTGAGCTGCCAGATCCTCTCTTAAGCGACTATCTGGGGGATTTCAAGGATGAATTGTGAAGCGGCTATTACATCGTCGCATTCTCGTCCGGAGGTCTGACGAATTACGTGTAAGTAACCAAAAACGGTAAAGAGGTGTGCAAAGTCGGTGGCATCTCATTAAACAGCGGAGGGGTGTGGCTACTCAACTACCAAGTGCTACTCCAAAATGTTTTCGACGACATTCAAGAACCGTTGCAGACTTGGAGTCGTAAAACCGATGTCAAGAAAACCTTTCACATCGTCAGGGACGCCAAACGCTATGCTCTCGAGACAAGACCACAGACTAAAATATGCCAAATGGTCTTCAATAAACGTATGGTGGACCCCGAGACCTGCAAGACCTACCCGTACGAGTACTTTCGTTGCACGCCCGATGACAGAGACATGGCAAAACTGTTACTTGATTTGCAACTACTTTTTGGAGACGTAGGGTGCTGGTCACCGGGACTGCAACAAACGTCCCGTCATGTACATCTAGGAAAAACGCTTTAAATTTTACCTTGTTGTTTAAAAAAGATCTTTCTTGTGTGACTTATTGCGTGACGCTTCTGGCGTGTCAACCCTGCAGTCTCATGACAACCACCATCGCCCGTCCATCAATCATCACGTGACGTGACGACGTCATCGTTTATTCTGATTAGGTCTCAACATCAGATCGAGGTTTTCCTACCTAAAGAGGCCAATAAGACTACTGAAAAATACGATGAGCAGCACACCTATAAGTCACATGGCAGCTCAGCTAAACAATTTGTCATACTGTAAATTCTCTAATTGCTCCTGGGACAAAGCAAGCGCTCCGATAACCCTTGCACTCAGAGGACAGGAAACTGTTAAGTGTCATAGAGCAGAACAACGCAATCCTAGTCGTGTTGAGTACAAAGCTAAACAAACGAGAAACACCAGTCGGCAGTGGCCGTCCTGAATTATTCTTTCAGTGGAAATACAGGAAACGTGGGTGGAATGACAAATGATATGCAACGATTACATGATATAATAGAGAAAATAAGCTGTAATTTAGCGGTCAGAATACAGAACCTAGCCTCAATGAGACCACGAGATAACTACAAAGCTAATGCATAGCCGCGTTTTCAGAGGCCAACAATAGGGACCCACCAAAGCTCTTGAAGAAAACTCGTCGTGTGAAGAACAGTGTTGCCAACACTGACTAACGCAAGCCTGTGCAGTCGACGTCTAGATCACCGAAGAAAGAAAGTTAATCCTTATTCTTAAGGTGTTTTCTCAAGTTGTTTTTAGATCACTTACGGCTTCAGCAATCCCAGAAGATTCAAGAAGTTACCAGGCACTGGATTGACTTTTGCAGAGTTTATTTATTATTTTACCTACTTTTGTAAAGTGTATGCCAACCACCTGGCCAATGTCTATACAGCTTTCACTTTCTATTCACCTTTCTTTCAAATAGCCCTTAACTTCGGTTACATATGTTATTATTTTAACTTAATGGGTACATAGCATTTTGCTTAATTCTGGGTTTGTAACAGTAAGTTGTTAACTTTTAATGTATGTAGTTAAACCTACTGATTGTAACTATTCTTTTTGGCCTGACGCACTTGACGCATGAAAAAGTGCATCAACTATCTATCGATCCACTGTTCGGCGCCAATCAGTTTATAAACCATTTCTTTGCTTCGTACTCTTCACTGAACAGCGGAATACTGATGTTAGCCATTAAATCGTATGACCGGTCGACTAGAGTATACCCCATCATCTGCATCACCTGTTCACAGTAATGCTCAATGATGTCAATAACACACGGATCCACCTTCCACCGCCAGCGATTAACAGCCACTGAAGCGTCATCCACTGTGAAAAACGCTGCATGACCCTCTATCTTCATCTTCTCTCGGGTCTGCTCCGGGTGCGTTGATTTGTTGAGCCATGTTTTCACGCTGTCCAGCACAGGTAACCCAGCAAAGTTGTACAGGCGAGACAGCACCTTCAGTGGGTTCATTGCGAAATCTTCGTACCGCTGTATCATGATACGTCTGCGCCAGCTGATGGGAAGGTTCTTTACAAAAACCAAGTTTTCCTCCGTTTGCTTACATTTCTGATAGCTATAGAGGCGAAGACCATTTTTACTCAGCTGGCTTCCGCGGTTACTGAAGAAACCGACACTCTGAGATGACGGGATGACAGCCCGAGGGTCTCTTACGAGGAATATAATTTGGCAATCAACATCCGAAGACTTGCACGCTTCCAAAATATTCTTAATATTGTTTCCTGCGATGCGACTCATGAGAATTTTTGCCACGGTGACAGGGTACTTGTCCCTGCAGGTGCTTTCGAGAGATTCGCTCGTCATCGGAGGACAAAGTTTTGGATCCCATTTGGGATCGTTCATTTCGTATGGACACAAAGGCGGCGAACCAATAGCGTGGCTTGCCCGAGGATGGCTCGGGTCTCGATAGAATTGATCAAAGTCTTCAAGAACCGGCTTACTAAACTTACAACGCAGCACGTTTAATAAGATGTCTGCCATGAGGCTTCCATAATGTGCGTTGCTGGTGCCAAGTTTTTTAAAAATTCTCTCCACGGTTTGTAACGGCTCGTGCAGGTAGAATACAGATGGATGGTGGTTAAATATATCTCCAGTTATCGTAGAGCCAGATCTACCATGAGCAATTACCAAAATGTTTCTTCTACGCTGCTTTGAGTTGAATTTTTCCGTTTGGAAATCTCTCCGCCCTTGGCTGAAATCTACTCTTTCCTGGCCACGGTCTATTTGTTGGGGATATTGATAGCTAAAATTCTCGCGGTGTTTTGCGTCTTCTGCGTTCATATATGTAAGGCAGGCAAAGAAAAATGCAGCGGGAATAAGCACAATAAGAATTCGTAATAAAGTCTTTCGTCGCCTGTTTGAGCACAGCGCCATCTTATAGGTGGAAAGACGAACTCAAACGAAATTCGGAACTAGCCACGAAATGTAGAACTTGAAGTATTATCAGCCTATTGTTTAACATTGTAAACGGAAACGCGGTTTTGCTATGATACATCACGTAACGCAATTATGTGGACAAATGATAAAAAATACTTGTCAAAGAGAAAGTAAATATCGTAGACAAAATGTTCATGTAAATGTAGGGAGAGTTAATGGAGATCTTGGACTTTTCAGGAAAGGTCAAAGCTTCTTTTGGTCCTTCATTTCCTTTGTAAGGCTAACGCTGTGCGACCAAATACCTGGGATTTTTTCTAGTTCTTTATTTACCTTTAAGCAAGAGATTATCAAGGTAAACTTACCTTGATAATCTTACCTTTAAGTTAGTTGTCTAACTTTCACAACTCTAATATCAGCGTGGCCTGGAGCAAGACTTGGATTGGCACACTAAACTCCCAATAGCTAGTTAGTATTCTTTTATTGTTCGTAAATGACTTTTCGGTGATCGATTATCTGATGCATTTGTACCCTTGAGCGGAAGTACTACCTTGGTCTAAAAAAACCTTTGGGGGAGACTTGCTCAACGAGCAACTTAGTGTCGGTATTCAGCCAACAACAAAGTTTAACTAGTAAAGCAACTTAAGGGGCGTAATGTGCATTTTCCATGGAATACGCATAGTTGAGAAAGTTGAGCGAGAGCCAAAGGCACGAGCTGGTAACAGGGTCTTGAGGCATACACCTCGAGCTTCCCGCAAGAATGGTCAGTATCCGTTTGGACATCCCGAGATTTCCTCTCAGCGAGGTCACACCGACATCGACGAGTACTCTGGGTTGATCAAATGCACAGTGCTACTACCGGAAAAACTCTACCACCCCTTCTTACCACTCCGTCAGCATGGCAAACTGACTTTTCCACTCTGTGCCACTTGTGTCGAGGAGGAGATCACAGAAACCATGCTAGATCCAGATGGATCCATGGAACTTCCAGAAACATCCGACGGTCCCTTCCGAGATTGCGTCAAGGCATGGTTGAAAATCAAGGAAGAGGCCAGCGGCCGGCCTCTTAGTTGCTGATGATGAATCGAGACGTCAAAAACACCTTCGCGATTATGAAGCCCGAGGAAGGATTTGCTTGGACCCGGCTACCAAGATTATTAGTCTGAACCCTGAACCCTGATCTCCGTGCCTTGGCCAAGATGATGCTAAACGCTATTTGGGAAAAGTTTGGTCAGCGTTCCAACGTGACTCGCGTTAAGGAATTCGACAACCCTATCGACTTTAACAAGTTCTACGAGAGCGACCGAATTGACATTCGGTACTTCAGCGTTTTAACCAAGAATAGGGTAGGAATCCAGTACAAGCATCAGAGAGAGGACGATCCTGTCTAGCCTAATTTAACATCTTCGTCACTTGTTTCACCACTTGTTGGGTCCGTCTCCGCCTGTACGAGACTCTCGATCTCCTGCAAGAGCGCATAGTCTAGTTTGATACGGACAGCGTCGTTTTCATCCATTGCCTTGAGCTGCCAGATCCTCTCTTAAGCGACTATCTGGGGGATTTCAAGGATGAATTGTGAAGCGGCTATTACATCGTCGCATTCTCGTCCGGAGGTCTGACGAATTACGTGTAAGTAACCAAAAACGGTAAAGAGGTGTGCAAAGTCGGTGGCATCTCATTAAACAGCGGAGGGGTGTGGCTACTCAACTACCAAGTGCTACTCCAAAATGTTTTCGACGACATTCAAGAACCGTTGCAGACTTGGAGTCGTAAAACCGATGTCAAGAAAACCTTTCACATCGTCAGGGACGCCAAACGCTATGCTCTCGAGACAAGACCACAGACTAAAATATGCCAAATGGTCTTCAATAAACGTATGGTGGACCCCGAGACCTGCAAGACCTACCCGTACGAGTACTTTCGTTGCACGCCCGATGACAGAGACATGGCAAAACTGTTACTTGATTTGCAACTACTTTTTGGAGACGTAGGGTGCTGGTCACCGGGACTGCAACAAACGTCCCGTCATGTACATCTAGGAAAAACGCTTTAAATTTTACCTTGTTGTTTAAAAAAGATCTTTCTTGTGTGACTTATTGCGTGACGCTTCTGGCGTGTCAACCCTGCAGTCTCATGACAACCACCATCGCCCGTCCATCAATCATCACGTGACGTGACGACGTCATCGTTTATTCTGATTAGGTCTCAACATCAGATCGAGGTTTTCCTACCTAAAGAGGCCAATAAGACTACTGAAAAATACGATGAGCAGCACACCTATAAGTCACATGGCAGCTCAGCTAAACAATTTGTCATACTGTAAATTCTCTAATTGCTCCTGGGACAAAGCAAGCGCTCCGATAACCCTTGCACTCAGAGGACAGGAAACTGTTAAGTGTCATAGAGCAGAACAACGCAATCCTAGTCGTGTTGAGTACAAAGCTAAACAAACGAGAAACACCAGTCGGCAGTGGCCGTCCTGAATTATTCTTTCAGTGGAAATACAGGAAACGTGGGTGGAATGACAAATGATATGCAACGATTACATGATATAATAGAGAAAATAAGCTGTAATTTAGCGGTCAGAATACAGAACCTAGCCTCAATGAGACCACGAGATAACTACAAAGCTAATGCATAGCCGCGTTTTCAGAGGCCAACAATAGGGACCCACCAAAGCTCTTGAAGAAAATTCGTCGTGTGAAGAACAGTGTCGCCAACACTGACTAACGCAAGCCTGTGCAGTCGACGTCTAGATCACCGAAGAAAGAAAGTTAATCCTTATTCTTAAGGTGTTTTCTCAAGTTGTTTTTAGATCACTTACGGCTTCAGCAATCCCAGAAGATTCAAGAAGTTACCAGGCACTGGATTGACTTTTGCAGAGTTTATTTATTATTTTACCTACTTTTGTAAAGTGTATGCCAACCACCTGGCCAATGTCTATACAGCTTTCACTTTCTATTCACCTTTCTTTCAAATAGCCCTTAACTTCGGTTACATATGTTATTATTTTAACTTAATGGGTACATAGCATTTTGCTTAATTCTGGGTTTGTAACAGTAAGTTGTTAACTTTTAATGTATGTAGTTAAACCTACTGATTGTAACTATTCTTTTTGGCCTGACGCACTTGACGCATGAAAAAGTGCATCAACTATCTATCGATCCACTGTTCGGCGCCAATCAGTTTATAAACCATTTCTTTGCTTCGTACTCTTCACTGAACAGCGGAATACTGATGTTAGCCATTAAATCGTATGACCGGCCGACTAGAGTATACCCCATCATCTGCATCACCTGTTCACAGTAATGCTCAATGATGTCAATATCACACGGATCCACCTTCCACCGCCAGCGATTAACAGCCACTGAAGCGTCATCCACTGTGAAAAACGCTGCATGACCCTCTATCTTCATCTTCTCTCGGGTCTGCTCCGGGTGCGTTGATTTGTTGAGCCATGTTTTCACGCTGTCCAGCACAGGTAACCCGGCAAAGTTGTACAGGCGAGACAGCACCTTCAGTGGGTTCATTGCAAAACCTTCGTACCGCTGTATCATGATACGTCTGCGCCAGCTGATGGGAAGGTTCTTTACAAAAACCAAGTTTTCCTCCGTTTGCTTACATTTCTGATAGCTATAGCGGCGAAGACCATTTTTACTCAGCTGGCTTCCGCGGTTACTGAAGAAACCGACACTCTGAGATGACGGGATGACAGCCCGAGGGTCTCTTACGAGGAATATAATTTGGCAATCAACATCCGAAGACTTGCACGCTTCCAAAATATTCTTAATATTGTTTCCTGCGATGCGACTCATGAGAATTTTTGCCACGGTGACAGGGTACTTGTCCCTGCAGATGCTTTCGAGAGATTCGCTCGTCATCGGAGGACAAAGTTTTGGATCCCATTTGGGATCGTTCATTTCATATGGACACAAAGGCGGCGAACCAATAGCGTGGCTTGCCCGAGGATGGCTCGGGTCTCGATAGAATTGATCAAAGTCTTCAAGAACCGGCTTACTAAACTTACAACGCAGCACGTTTAATAAGATGTCTGCCATGAGGCTTCCATAATGTGCGTTGCTGGTGCCAAGTTTTTTAAAAATTCTCTCCACGGTTTGTAACGGCTCGTGCAGGTAGAATACAGATGGATGGTGGTTAAATATATCTCCAGTTATCGTAGAGCCAGATCTACCATGAGCAATTACCAAAATGTTTCTTCTACGCTGCTTTGAGTTGAATTTTTCCGTTTGGAAATCTCTCCGCCCTTGGCTGAAATCTACTCTTTCCTGGCCGCAGTCTATTTGTTGGGGATATTGATAGCTAAAATTCTCGCGGTGTTTTGCGTATATATGTGCAAGCAGAAATGCAGTGGGGATAATGACAATAAGAATTCGTAGTAAAGTCCTTCGCCGCCTGCTTGAGCGCAGTGCCATCTTGTAGGTGGAAAGAGGAACTGAAACGAAATACGGAAATACCCATTGTGGAAAGTATTATCCTATTGTTTAACATTGTAAAGAGAGACTTGATTTTACTATGGGTACAAAGTAACTACGTAGACAAACAATCTCAAATTAATCATTTAAGTTATGAAATAGTCGCAGGATATTGACATGTTTACCTTGTCTTTAACATGGGATCAAACACGTCAAAGGCAAGCTTAAACATGTCCATATCCTGCGACGGGAGGCGTGGTGGCCTCATGGTTAGTGCACTCGTCTCAGGATCAAGCGGTCTGAGTTCAAGTCCTGGGCGGGGACATAGCGTTGTGTTCTTGGGCAAGAAAATTTACTCTCACAGTGCCTCTCTCTACCCAGATGTATAAGTGAGTACCGGTGAACTTAATGCTGGGGGGTAACCCTGCGATGGACTAGCATCCAATCCAGGAGGGAGTAGAAATACTCCTAGTCGCTTCATGCTACAGAAACCGGGATAAGCTCCGGCCTGGTGGGTTACGTGGCCCACATACAGACTTAACCTATATCTTGCGACACGTCTTTAAACTACCTCCAAACCTGCGTTTTCGTTATTTTTCTGTTGTAATGATTAAGAGAGAGCTTGCTCCTTTACCAACGTTAATTTTTTTTGTATAAAAAACGTTTCAACTTGATCGGGAGGTGGTAGGAGAAAAGAGCGAGAAAACGCGGTTGCCAACAGCTACCCGGATTTTTCTGGCCAATCAGAGAAGATGCTGAGGGGAACGCAAACATTTCTCTCCTTCTTAACGTTTATTTTGGTGTTAAATTCAACAGTTCTAACGGTCGTTTGCGTGATTCACGTATTGTCTGTTTGTTGGTAACGTTTCAGGAGGGCTACTACGAATTGACATTAAATCCCTTCTGTCAACGTCAACACTGTTCTAATAAAATTTTGACATAGACGATTTTCGTTATTCGCCGTAGATCGTTTTCACTGCATGTTCTGTATTATTAAAAATTCCCTATGTCAAAATTCAGATTTTTTGTGATAGATCATTCACGTGGTTTCTCAACTATTTGTTTTGCCAAATTTCTTGAAATTCAAACGACTGGATCGTTAGAAATCGGCACGTTTCTGCAAAAGCAATCAGTCTCAATTTTTCGAGCAACTGCGCATGCGCTGCATTTAACTGGGTTTTTTAGGTAACAAAGAAAAAGCTGAGAATTGCTGGGTTCTTTGAATCGTTAGCTTTTCTAACATATCTTTGCAATAAAAGACTAAAGCCATCAATACACTGCGTTCAATAATAGAGAAACAGTTTGCTTTTCTCAACATTTTTCTCAGGTATAGCAAGCAACTAGGCGACCTAAAAGTTTACTTTCCGGCAATTGTTGAATTTGTCAAAGGGAAAGTAATTTTCGCAGACAAACAGTTTATTTAATGGGAATAGGGATAGATGGCAGGTTTGGATTTGAATCCCGCAGAGGGGTTACTGTTCACGACAAGAGAAAACACTTGGGTCCATTTTCCAGCACTTTAAATTACCTTAAAGTTAATTTTATTCCATCTTGCTTTTACACCAGTGTTGCTTGGCGCAAGTGTAAGATTCGCACATTGTACTCTTAACAGCTAATGTATTCTTTTATTGTTGTTAAATAACTCGTAAGTAGACTTGGAAGAAATTGATTACCGCTTGGCTTAGGAAAGGGAGAGGGAGGGAGGGAGAGGAACGAAGACTGGACCCGATAGGGGGGCGGATATAACGCCTGGTACTTTATGTTGCAGACATAAATTGCACTTTGTGTTACTTGACCAAAATTAAGCGAGGTGTGACAAGTAATATTTTAGCCAAATAACCTGTTTTATTTAAAGGTTTAATTCCATCTTCTGCCTCCGAAGAACGGTCTCATTTGTTCAAGCTCAACGTGGGTAGCCTTGGAAACCAGGCGAATAACTTCTGAGTATTTAAGTCTTATTGGTCGTTCTCTGAATCAACGGTGATGAGTAGTAATAGCGGTTTCACGCTCTGGCGCATGTGCAAGTTATATGCATCAAGGAATCGCAGACTTTCATTTGTGGAAGCAGAATGACTGATGCCCAAATTTAACGGGATAGAAGCTCTTGACAGATTAACTGAGAAACTGTCGAATTCAGTCTTCAGCATGCAAATGGCAAAATTTCACCTCTATCGCCGATTTTTCACGACCGACTGTAACATTTCTTAATATAAAATTTCCCTCAAGAGTCATCAGCTGATTTTCGATTTTTTCGTAAACAATATATTTAAACAGTGCATCGTCATAGCCGTGAAACAACCCCTAAGGTAATCAGAGGTGTTGTGAAGGGAATATTTAACACGTGTAACAACAAAGTAGTTAGAACAGGGAGGGTGAGGTTAGGAATCTGGTTTAGCTGTATAAAATTTGAATTTTTTTCAGCTACATGGAAGCAACTGTTTAGTTTAATAGTACAGGTTACTTTGCGTTGCGATTACCACGAGCTTCCAAAAGATGCACCCCCAACTAACCCTCGTTGAAAACTGCTTCCAAATCTCAGGTACACTTTTTCAAATGAAATGTTTTAGTTAAAGCTAAACTTAGGGCTTGCCGACTTGAACGAATAGTCATTAAACCATTGCAACGCCTCGTAGTTGTCTTTTAACAGGCTAACTGTAAGATTGGTTTGAATTTTCCGTGATCCATTCACTGGTTTATACCCCAGTATGCTCATCACGTGCTTGCACTGCTGCTCAATAACAGCGATGGTTCCAGGGTTGACTTTCCAGCGCCATCTTTCAGCTCCCTCCTGGGAATCTTGTCTCCACCGTGCGGCTTTTCGTTCGCTTTCAGTTTCAGGCAAATGGGATGCTAGGTACAGCCAGTTTGACAAACTCTCGTCCATTGGAAGCCCACCAAACTTAAGCAAGCTCGGCAAAGTTTTCAAAGGATTCGCTGCTAAATCTTCGTAACGTAGTAACATAAATTGCGATTTCTCTGGAGATCGCAAGGATCGGATGATTTTCAAATTGGCCTCTGTCAAACCGCAAATACTCTGGCTAAACTGCTCTGTTCCATTCAAAGCGGTTCCATCTTTGTCTCCGTAAAATCCGACAGCTTTTGAAGAAGGGATAATACCTCTCGGATCACGAACTAAGAAAAGGAACTTACAGTCAAATTGATCCGAAGTATCGCAAATAGATAACAACTGCTTTAAATTTTGTTCAGGCATCCTCGATATTAACACTTTAGCAACCGTTATTCTGTACTTGTCCTTACACTTTTCTTCCATCGTTTGCTGATCGAGTGGAGGACAGCTCTCCAAAGTCCATCTTGGATCGGTTGCGTTGTAGCGGCAGAACGGTGGGGAAAGTAACACAAGACTCTTCATTGGGTTGTAGTTTTCTGGGTACTTTTTTCGATAATACGATTGTAAGTCATCCACGTGCGCGGCTGATACAAAATCACATTGAAAAACGCCTTGCATCCATCGAAAGGCCGTTTCTTGGTAATGTTGGTTGAAAGGTGCCTGGGCTCTGACGATTCGTTCTACTGTTTGGTAAGGTTCAAACAGATAAAACACGGATGGGTGATGGTTGAAAATATTACCAAGAAAAGTTGATCCTGACCGTCCATGCGCCACAATAATCAGGTTTAGTCGCTTCTTGTTAGCCCCTCCTGTAGTCAACGGCCGTTCGTTTTCTTCATAAAATTTTGGAGCCTTTACTTTCAGCTTTTCTCTTAACTTGAACGCATCTTGACTCTGTTGGATTATGCTGGGACGCTTATTCATCACAACATTTGAGACGAAAACCCCGATCGACAGAAAAATGGAACTCAACAATATCACACGAAATCCAAGCCAGCACAACCGCTTTCGGCCCAATCGACTCAGTAACAACATGTTTGCTAACAAGGTAAATCCTACAGCTGATGGAAGAACACATGCACCACGAAACCAAAAATTCTCGAGTAATTGTGCTTTTATTCTTTACACCAACTCAGAGAGAAAAAAGAAATCTAATATACCAGATTCTTGATGGGAAGTTACAGAATCCATGCCGACATAATTTTTTTCCTGGTCAAACACTAAATGTACATATAAAAAAATACATATCAATTTAGAGACGAAGAAAAAAAAACAAAGAAAAACCGTCTTGGGAAATCAAATTTTATCGGAAAAGAAGGAAACTAGCGCCTAATGTTTGCAAAAACGTCAAATTATTCTTAGAAATGTGCGAAGCCTTGATATTAAGGTAAATGAGGAATTCTCTTTTAGAACTGAACCACCTTATTGCTTTATTGAAAGCTGTCACTGAAACAATATTAAAATGCTGAAAATGGACCATTATGTTTACCGAGTGTTGTGTAAAAGAATCAATTAATATGGAGAATTAACACTTTGACACAATTCATACAAAGCATTCCTTTGTGATTTCAAGCCAGTAATCAAGACACGTTATTTTGCTCAAATCCCAATTCTAAATTTGGGTCTCCATCTCGAAAACATTTGAGAAGCTCGGAAGTCAGTTAACTCCAAGTGACATTGAAAGAAAAGAAAAAAAGTTTGGAAACATGTTTAGTGTGAGTGATGTCACCCCAAGCGAACAACTGAGTGTTGTTTATCTATGTCGGAAAGTAAACCCTCATTTTGGCTGAAGTCGCCGAATTTTATTTCAGCAAATCATTTGCTGAACTCCCCTTCGGAATCACTCAGCACTACTTACTTATTTTTAATTCGTTACATGTACTTTCCAACACCGAATAGCGCAGCTCTCCTTATACACGACACTCACAATCCACTAATATATGCTTTGACGAACAAAGGGCTGACACTCAAAACAGCCACTTAAATTCGCTATGGTGGTTTGCTAGATCGTGTCATTTCGGAAACGCATGTTGACGATCATTTGTTGGTTGCTAAGATACCTTAAGTGGTATTCTTTACATGCGCAGTATGACCTTCTAGTCGAAGATTTTATGTAAATCTCAAGATAACAGGTTACTGCTACGATAGAAGCTCCAGAAAGCTAATAATGAATCACAAGGAAAAAGGATGGAAAAGCTGGACAAGACTGATACGATTTCAAAGAATAGCTACAGCCGCTCACTTCCGAGGGACTAGATGTAAATCGTTACCAGACTATCAACCCGGCTACATGCGGGTAATAACGGCACTCTGTAAGCTTTGGAAGTACAAAGAACTACAAATAGAGCATTTTATAAAAAAGTTTTAAAAGGAAGAAGTTTCAATTAGTGTGATTTTAACGTGATTGGCTTCTCAGAGGCCTTTATCATCGTTGAGAAATGAATTGCATCCCTGTGTCACATTTTTAATTCATACCTATTACTTACATCATATAAGTTATTTATACTACTTACATGCAATGGGTTTAACAGAAAAGTCTTTACTCATTCAGACCACTGCACAATACGGGCTCAAGACCTGACTGACAATCTAAAACAATTCCGCGATCTCAAAATAGTTGACGTCGTGGTCACACTGTACGTGTTCTAACATATTTATACTTCTTTCCTACTTGCAGCACGTGATCAAGGTGAGGGAACCAATGAAATTGCCGTATTGTCCACAGTAGCTACCAAAACAACCAATAGAACTGCTTCCAAATTTAGCCGAGTTTACAAACTGCGAATGAGACGAGTAGAGATACAGAGACTTAAGGTGTCCTTCGTGGCGTTTAAAACCTTCAGGGCAGCGGCCGTTTGCCAAAATGCAGAATTTTCCTTTGGGCCATTCTGTAGAAACACAATAAAAATGTTAAAAAAGGTCGAGTTTCGACTCCAGAACCCTCCATTTTTTGCCATGCGCGCAAAGTGAAGAGGTTTAACACACAAAGGTAGGCAAATTGACTAGGAGACAAATTGCGTGGACGCGAATCGGGTACATGTTGCAGCGACAGTTTTCCTATAAAATTATGTGTGATATATGCACGTTTTTGCGAAGAAGTTATGTTCCGGGGAAAAAGTTTAGTCCCCACAACATTTTGCATGAAATTTAAATGGTTGGAATCAGTGCAACTTGAAGGAGGAAAAAATTAAAATGACCTCGATTTTCAAGGTCGCAACCTGTGCACTTCTCTTGCAAACTGTCCCCGCTACAACACAATTTTATGCCTCAATCTCGTTCTTGTGCACCAGCTCGCGTACAATCCCTACAACACGCGTCCAATGCGTACATGCGAAGGGGCCTGTCCCCGAAGCACATTCCCAAAATTGTGCTGACTTTAAAGGAACTCAGTCACGGTTTGCGCATATTGAAAAGTTTAGCCTCAATTTTTCAATTTCGTCGTTTGTAATCCGTTTTAATCTTTTCCATCCCTAGCCATCTTTGTTCCTTTATGGTTTATCATTATCTCTTTGGTGTTTTTCTATCTTATTAAACTGTTATTTTCAGGTTTCCTACCATTTAAAGGTAATTTTGTATGTGGTCAAAATAACTCCAAATACCGTGACTGAGCCCCTTTAAGTGACCAAGCTCTGGACCTTGGGTTTATAATTCATTTAAATAGTTTTACCTTCCTTGCTTGACGCACTTTCTGCCGAAACGTAGCTTATAGATGCGTGCAGTAGTTTCACC
>NW_028301577.1:3632500-3662500 GCF_042242905.1 Orbicella faveolata
AGGGGAATTTGGTGTGGTTATTGAATTGACAGACATTGGTTCTGTTATTATTGTCATTATCTTCTATATTTTTGAGGCAGAATGGTTGTTGGCAAAAGCAAAACTGGCAATATCCTCACTGACCTGTGTTTAGATGTTTTTAGGTTTTTGTCTCTGACAATGAAGGTCAATTTGAGTAGTTACACTGTCTTTACAATAGAACATATGGATATTAATAGTATAGTTATTTTTCAATATCCTCATACTAAAATTATAGTAATTTTATGGCTCAATTTCTACCTCTGCTTTAATTTGTTTAAACCAGTTTTTTTTTTTTTTAAACCAATTTAATTTCATCAAAGGGGAAGGGGGAATCTGAGAGCAACAATAAATTAGACCAACAAATATAAGGACATTTGCAATGGTTGCTTTCATGGCCTAATGGAGATGAAGTGGACCAAAAAGTCAGAGATCTGATGTTTGAATCTAGGTCTGTCTGTACAAAGATTGTATTGTAGTGTAGGAGTATTATAGTAAGTTATCACTTATGTTGGGGGGTTGATATGGGATCCTGGCTGTGCTGTTGTAGGGTAGGAATAGGGACTGAGGGGTGGGTGGTGTGCTTGTGATCCTTTTTAAAAAACCACTCTAAAAGTGAAAACAAACTGATTTCAATTGAAAAATTTACAGCACAGGTAAAAATGATACATTATATGTTGTTTTTTATAGGTGGTAAATGAGCAAATACCCTCATGATCAAGAGACCTGTCCAAGTGTGATTTTTTCTACTGATAATGAAAATCATAATAAAGATGCAAAGCCACCTTGGTGTGATTTCTTCCTTGACAGTGAAGTGCAACCTAACCAAAAGTTGCATTCTGTAAGAGGTTTACAAAAATTAAATGGAAAATTAAACTACACCAGTTTGTATTAATTTTATAAGTACTCCTCTCTCCAAAATATATTTGGTATGTTTTCGTACATGGACTGGCAAGAATATAATGTAGAAATTTTATGGGAAATGTTTCCATTTAGAAAATATGCAGTTGAGACACAATAACAATAATTCTTATTTCTGTGGTGTTTTCTTTGGTGTGAAAGTGTAAAAACAGATTCTATTACCCTACATGTAAGTTGAAGAATATAGGAGCTCCTCTGAAAAAGTTTGTTGGTTTTTTTTTTTCTGTTCATTTTTTTTTGTTGAACATTTATATTTTCCTATAAGCAGTTTCTTCACAACACATTGTAAGATAATAACTAGCCATAAAAAGGACGTTTTTGTCTCAGAGATCATTTTCAAGATAAAAAAAGTGATTTTCATTTATATTTTTTATTTTCTTTCGGCCGAGACGTTTTGAGAATTTCCCTAAAAATATCACAAGGTACAAAGGAAGGGGCAAAAATAAAAGTTATGTTTTCATTATCAGTTTGAATCTCTCTCTGAAGCTGCAAAGTATGGTTATTTTATACTGTTGTGGATAATGTTAGGCCCATTTTAATTCAAAATACAAATGGGAACTTACAAATTTGATAATCACACAATCCCTTAAATTGGCACTGTTTTGTTTTTTGCTTTTTTCCAGAAAACGATTTGAACATCCTTGTTACACAAGGAGAGGGGGGGGGGGGGGGGGAGGTATTCTACATCGTTTTAAATGAGGAACCTGCACCTCAAGGTCCAACCCCTTAATACTGTATCCCTTTTCTAAACCCTTAGAAAGTAGTTTTAAAATATCTTTTTGAACAATATATCAGAATCCACTCATTCTGGCTCATGAGAGTAAATGAGAGATTATCAACAACATTTTAGAACTAGAAGGGAAATCCCTAAAAGAAAGATTTCCGTACCCTTTCATTATACTCCTGAATTCAACTTGTCAGAAATCCCTTACCCTTTAATAGTTATATCTGAAGCCTGAAAACCTTTGAGCAGAGCTTCCCGATAGATGTCATTACATGGAGTCCTCCCACATACACAATCCAGGAACTCTTGACAAGTTGCGATGAAGCTGGCTTTAAGACTGTCTGATCAGGCAGCTTCTTCAGTTTTTGAGTACAAACTTGTTACTCTCAGTCAACTTCTAGGATGGAACCTTTTCTTTTCTGGTCTGGTCCAAGTTTACAGACACTACTAGCTAGCAATCGCTTTCACAACACTGACACTAGCAATGTCAGTCGCAGTCTGGTAGTTCAGTTTCACCGCACCATGTTTCATGGTCACTCATCATTGTCAGACATGAGTTCATAATAGCTTGTAACATTCACCAGCCTGGCAGTGTCATTGTTGCTATTACCTGTTCCCAGACTTCCTTTTATAGCTGGGTGTTGGGGCATGATATTTCATTGCTATTTGCAAATAGTTTGTTAAGATCGCACATTGAAAGTGTGATGAATTAAAATAATTGAACTCTATGTGAGAGAATTGTCAGAATTGCTAGGGTTCTCTCATTCCCTGGAACTGAAATGTCTTGATGTAAGCTTATATAGAGAAAGCAGACTGAAAATAGAGCAAAATGTCTAAGTAACCTTTCAAAATAAGTAAGCAAATACATTTGATAGTTAGGGATTAAAAGATAGGGAACTTGGTCTGTAAACAAGGCAGTTGAAAGGTATCGAAGCAATTAAAGGTGCATGCTTGACCTCGTAAGATCGGGGGGGGGGAGTGTATTGAAACTTTATAGTGTCACTGACATTTAACACTGTTGAAACAGAAAAATAAATTACATTATAACTGGAAAAAAAAATTTAAAAAAAAATAAACACGACATGCCCCGATTACTGAATCGCCCATAAAAATATCCTCTCGTTTATATTTAAGGGGTTCACGGCCTGCTTATGTACATGTTAAAGGAAGCGTTAACCATTATTAAGGGATTACCAAGGGAAAAGTTAAGATATCTCGTTTAAGATTCTTAACAAATCGTAACTGAATTTATGATGCCAGTTTGAGTCACAAGCCAGAACACGAATCTGAGTTAGTGTCGATTGGCAAGAAAGTTCCGCCCCGTTATGTGTGTGGGTCTTTACAGTGTGATACGATTAACAGCTCTCCCTTACTCTCAAGTGTTTGTCAATGGTAAATTTCGAAAATTGGGCTTCCGTTAAATAGGTTCTCCCACGGGTAGAAAACTGACATTGCGCTTTTCTCTCAGTGTAATGCCTACCTAAGAGAATAGGATACTTGAATTGAGTGCAACTTACCTAGAATTCGTTATTTCCACGTAAACGATGACTCCTGTGGAATTCAGCTACGAAGAAACGACGACATTTCGTAAAACACACGCCTTCAAAACAGCGTCTTTTTGAAGAAATAATTGTTCTGTTCCTCAAACAAACGATATGGCGAGGAAGAAGACAAAATTTTGTTTTTCATGGCCAAATAAAACGTTAGAAATATCCCGCCGATTGCGAAATATTGCTGTTTTACTTGCAGGGAGAACGATTATGTCGCAGTCAAATTTTTTTTTGTTACTCAACCCGCTTGTTTACCGGATGTGACGTCACTTTTTGTTGGATGATCCAGACACAAAAAAAGTGCCAGGCGTCGCAGAGTGTTCTCCCCCACCCCTGGATCAAACTCAAAGCGTTAAGGACATCGTAAAGCTTCTTACTGTGAAAGATGCGCTTTATATGCTTTCAGATGCTTGGTACGAAGGAAGCCCGGAATCTATTTGCAAGGCTTACGATAAATTGAGAATTCATTCGGACAACAGCGAGCCAAATTCACACCCCGAATTCAGAGAGGATAATATCGCTGAGTCCATGGTCGAAATGTTGGAACATGTACAGCAACTTGACAATGAGGAAATGCCTAATGCTCACGATGTGGAAGACTGACTTAATCTGGAAAACGAGCTCCCGACTTCACCGCAAATGTCTGATGAAGAGATTTTAGCCACCGTTGTCGGAGATTCGACGGAAAGCGAAAGTGTATGTAGCGATGAGGAAGATGAGGGCGAGGACGAGAAAATAGTATCGACTAAAGAGGCAGCGCAATGTTTCAAAAAATGCTTGTCGTGGATGGAATCACAGAACGATATTGACCCTGTTATGGCAAGCCGTTTGTAGCAAAATTTAATCCTTGCGATATATGTTTAATCCTTTAAATAACGGTTTTATTTAAAGATAGAAAAAGGCATTCAATCCAATGGTAAATGAAATTTTTGGTTCAATTCAATCTTTTCATTTTCACGATTCAATCCAATACCTGGAATATTGATTCAATGCAATACCTAAAATATTGATTCAATCCAATACCTAAAATATTGATTCAATCCAATACCTGGAATATTGATTCAATCCAATACCTAAAATATTGATTCAATCCAATACCTGGAATATTGATTCAATCCAATACCTCGAATATTGGTGCAATCCAACACCTCAAATATTGATTCAATCCAGTACCTCAAATATTGATTCAATTCAATACCTCAAATATTGATGCAATCTTCCTGGGCCGAGCGCGGCCAACAGGAACGAGAGTAACTGAGCACTAGAGAGCACTGAAAACATGGCGGGCGAAGGAGAACTAGTTTCCTAAGTTTCTTGCAGACATCTTGGATAAAACGGAAATAATTTTTGAGAATTTTGACTCAGAAGTTGCAGAAGTGCACGCCGAAGTTCTTGATCAAACCATTAGTCTGCTTAGGTAAATGAGACGTTGCTACAACCGAGACACAAGGGACACGGAAAATTTAGATTCCATCACTGCCGCTTTTGTAGATGTAAGTTAACCAATTTTTATGTGACAAACATATTTGTTTATTAAAAGCTGTGTGTGCTAGCTTTTTGTGGCAAATAACATAAACTGTGGCAAATTTTGCTACCACATTGGTCTTTGGTATTGTGCATATTTCTGCTGTCCAATCATTACTGGCACACTAAACTTTGAACTGTAAACAAAATTTTTGCTGTGTCGTGTGCACAGTCAAACATGTTTCTCATAAAAACTGCTTGTGTAAACCTGGCTTTAAGCTAGTTTTGAAATAAGAACCTTTACATTTTACAAGACAACAATCATTGAACATTGGGATGTGTTTTAAGTTTTTCAATGTTGTTGTCTCATGTTTTGCATTATTTAACCCACATGTGGTACTTCTTTCCTAAAAACGATGTTTTTCTTGATATTCTATGACAAACATGACACCAATTTGTTGTGAATATTATCGGGTACCTAGGGCTCAAGGCTAACACTACTGCCAACTAGCCACACATTTCAGTTTTGAATAGTAGATTTTTCACTTTCACTAGCCATTGTGACAATCATGATGGAATGGAGTACTGGTCTACTGGATGAAAACAAAATTGAGAATTATCCTGACAAAGTAAAACTGAAGAGAATAGAAACTAATGAAAACAGGGAAACTATGAGTGGATTTCATGGAAATAATTGCCTTAATAAGCATATGATAAATATTTAACTATTAAAGGGAGATAAAAGAAAATGGCAACATTGATAAAAGTACATCAGAGATTGAACATAAGCATATTCAAGAAAAGCAGGATTCGTGTTTGTGGGAGTGAAATTTTCTTAGTGATTATTATTAACATTTTAGATGCAACAAGAAATGTCCAAGATTAACCACTCTTATAAAAAAAGTCAGTGAAGCTGTGTATGAGAAAGGCTGGCTGGTGCAAAGTTAGTTTTGGCTTGTGACATGAGTCCTGTTAGTAGCCATTACGCCAGTGCACCGAGAGGTTAGTCTTGTCTCCTGGGTACTTTTGAAAATAAGATAACAAATTAACCTTGCAATATTTTAACATCTGTTTTGATAAGCACCTGAAAAATCTACAAGGCAGAGTAGTGCACATGGCAGTTATCAAATGCCCTGACTTCTCTTCAGTTTAGTTGTGTTGCTAGAAGTTAGGCATTCTGTACATCAGTTTTGTATATCAATGAAAAGGAAGATGAGAAAATAATTTACTTGATACAGGGTGACGTTTTCTGTTGTGAATTGAGTTGCAAAAATACTTTAAGGGCCATAATCTCCTTTACCCAGCCCACACACATGTAGTATTATGCAATTGTCAGTTGCCCAAGTTTAACTGTCACTAGTTCTAGAGCCTCTTGGAAGATGTCTACTCCCATTTGACTTGATTATCTTAAGGGATCTAGCCTTTCCAATACAAATGACTGCACTGGATCATGTTGTCCCAGGTCAATTTCTTCAACTACAACATTTTTATCACTGTCCAATGGAGTTGGACCATCAGGATCATCACCATAGTATTCAAAATCAAATGACTTTCCATTTGAAAGGGGGTTTTCAGGCTGCATCATATGATTAAGCCACATTTGGTATGGCAACCAGTTTTTTTTCTGTTCTTACATTTTGGTGGTTGAAAGCTTCAGTGAACTGGCAAAGAGCAAGGTTTATCCTTGGTTGAAAAACTAAGTGTAAGGTGGAAAGATGCACTGAATCATCAATGTCCAGGATGCCTGACAATTCCATACTACAACTGAAAAGTGTAAAAGTACAAGTGGGAAGCACAACGGAAACATCCCTCCACAACCTTTCAATTCGTTGGTTGTGTTGATGGCCCTGCAGTGAAGCTGCCCCTCTCCTCTCTTCTAACCTGCTCCATTGTATCGCACACACCAACGTTTTCAACACCATGATCTACTCGTACTCTCGAAGGCCAAAATTCTCCGTCTCTCTTAACGGCATCCAGAAACAATTCAAGAACTGTTTCTGCTTTATTGTTGGCACTACATTTCAAAAACATTATTCTCCGAGAAAATCCGTCTATACAGCCGAATTAGTATTTTCCATCGGATCAGAGAGTGATGTCCATCCAGATGCCAAAGCGAATTTACGCACCCCATCTCTAGACAGTATTTTGGGGATCTAATTTTGCTAACCTTTCTCTTATTCTTCTCCGTTGAACCCATAACCCAATGGACTTAAAGAAACCTGCAATGAAATTATATCCATACTCTTGAATGATTTCGGTTCCTTATCAGGTAAGTTGTTGAAACCCCTCATATCTTCTCAGCCATACTCTGTCAATCTTCTGTGAATTGTCCATCTCCAAACTCCAATCATCTTTGTTATCGTTGTCCAGATGAATCCTAGTCCTCAAAGTTCCTCGAGCACCTCAACAGGAATTTTAAGAAATGGTCTTCCATGATTCCAACTTCTGAGTCAAAGTTCTCAAAAATTATTTCCGTTTTATCCAAGATGTCTGCAAGAAACTTAGGAAACTCAACTTCTAAATTTAGTTCTCCTTCGCCCGCCATGTTTTACAGTGCTCTCTAGTGTTCAGTTACCCTCGTTCCTGTTGGCCGCGCTCGGCCCAGGAAGATTGCATCAATATTTGTGGTATTGGATTGAATCAATATTTGAGGTACTGGATTGAATCAATATTTGAGGTATTGGATTGCACCAATATTCGAGGTATTGGATTGAATCAATATTCCAGGTATTGGATTGAATCAATATTTTAGGTATTGGATTGAATCAATATTCCAGGTATTGGATTGAATCAATATTTTAGGTATTGGATTGAATCAATATTTTAGGTATTGCATTGAATCAATATTCCAGGTATTGGATTGAATCGTGAAAATTAAAAGATTGAATTGAACCAAAAATTTTATTTACCATTGGATTGAATGCCTTTTTCTATCTTTAAATAAAACCGTTATTTAAAGGATTAAACATATATCGCAAGGATTAAATTTTGCTACAAACAGCTTGCCATACCCTGTGCAGTTAATGCAGCTAAGACGAATGAAGGACTTCGCAATGCGATCAAGCTACAAGTCTTTGAAGCAAACAAACATGCTTGAACATTTTAGACCTTTGTAAATACCTGAACTGAAAGTTTTTATTTGTAAATACATACAGGCTGTCTAGATTTCACAATTAAAATGATGTTTTCTTTGCTGTATACCTTTTGTTTACATTTCTATCTCATTAATATTCATGTTTTCGATTATCCGGACTCTCGATTATCCGGACTATTTACCGAGGTCCCGACGAGTACGGATAATCGAGGTTCGACTGTACTTAATTTGTTATTTAGGTCATTAAATAACCAGCTAATAACCTGATGTAGACCTAGGAGGTATGCGGCCTCGACAATGCCAAAAGCACTTGTGGTCATAAGCGAAACAAGAATTTTGTAATCATAAACTATGTCGCACGAACGTCATTTGTCCAATTCCCACTAGCTGCCAATCTTTATTTTACGTTGCTGACATTTTCTAAATTTCAATAGCTAACCTCATGAAGAAAATAATCACGATCAGCTAAATAGAACAAGCATTGCTACATGACGTCATAGCCGGAGATATAATTTCATCTCTCGTCTTGTTTGCCTCGTTGGCAGCCATGTTTCGCTGCATTCCAGAGCAACCTCAAAGGGAATCAAAGAAATAGAGATCTCAAACTCGGCTGATTGAAAAACAAGTTCCGTCATGTTGTTGTCTGTTTCGGTGGTAGACTGATGAACAAGTTGCTTCGACATGTACTTGGATAACCATTAACTAGCTTGTTCATGTTCCCGTATTTTCGGTTGAGCGGAGACTCAAAGTGTACTGAGAAGGAAACGCTCTCAACACCTTGGGGAGTTTAACTCTGGAGAGCGCTGCTTGGCTTGTGTGGACGTAGCCTCGTCACAATTTCCTCATGTTCCTTTCACTAATTATAAGTACCTGTCCGTTGTTTAGCAAGAGAGATTCTTTAACTTGTAGAGTAATATTCTACAACTCTCCGAAATGTTCTCATTAGTTCAACACACTTCTATACTGATTAGTATATTGATATCATTATCGAAAAAACGACAAATTGAAGGTTAAGAGGGGGTTCCAACTCTGTAAACAGAGGAGATCAAAAATTCAAACAGAGGAGAGTCGTTTCAGCGACAAACTGTCTAAATTAAAGTGCATTAGTTTAAAATTTGATCGAGGAAGTAATTAGTCAACATGTCCACATTTTTCTTCTCAAGTTTAACACGTTTTGTCTAAATTTCTATGTTATGACCACAGTAAATCACTCTGGAATGTCTAATTGGCCTTACTGCCCGTCTAATTTGTTAAAACTAACTTTTGTTCACCAAGATTTATCTGAGTTGCCTATGATAGATTCTAATTACAATGCAAATCAACTTTAAAGTTTATACTCACTTCATATTTGACCTTGGCGATTTTTACTTTGCACTTGACTATTAGTAATCTTCAAATGATATCAAGAGAATTGAATTAACTTTATTACAGGCTTTTTCACACTTTTATCATTTAGCGCTAGCGTTAAACTTTTGCAGTTAAGGTTTTTCGCAGTCGTGTCGGGATAAAAACAGAATGGATATCACCAGCAAATATACGAAATTCAAAATTATACGATAGTAGTGTTTGTGGAAATATAAAGTGGAAATAGCGGTGGTCTTAAAACTAAAGCTTTTTTGTACACCACATTGCACAGTTTTTTCATTGCAGGTTTTAAACTATACCATATTTGGAACCATCTGTTTCATATCACTCACAGAGTTTCTAAACCACTTTTTCTTTTTTAACCACTTACACGTATCCACTCATTTTCCAGTGTCAAATAATTTATCCTTCATAGGGAAATCTTCTAAATGTCTTTGGCAGGGACCCTGGCCAAAACAATCACAGCATCCGCCCAAATAACTGAGTAAGAAAGTCTAATAAAGTCTTAATCAATGGTTGAAAATGACCACAAAAGAATAACTGATCTTATCTTCGTCATCGCTGGTGTCTGTTTGGTGCAGCTGTATGTAAACGATGAGGAAATGCAGGTTACTACACAAATTTCCTGCTATCCGTCCCCTTCCTGAGTTGGATAGCAGGAATGTTGTGTCATGACCTGCATTTCCTCATCGTTTACATACAGCTGCACCAAATAGATATCAGCACAATGTAAAATTAGCTGCGATTCGCTGACCTCTGAAGTCTTTTCTCCACCCTCTCGTTTACACCGTGACGCAAATAATGGAAGAATAACTGACACAAGTCCCACCGTACTGCGTAGCGATTTTTTTCATCGCAAAGAGCAGCTCAAAACCAAGTGGAAACCTTTCAAAAAGATCCGCATTGTGAACTCCTGTCGTCCGCCTGTTAAAGCTTTTGGACCTTTTGCCCATAGTTCCAGTGAAACAGCATCCATTTAGTACTACTTACATGTAGTACCAGCCTGTTGCTTAGTAACCACTGCTCGACATAGCTTAGATCTTTTGATGAGGTCTTTGATGAGGTCTGAATTACTGGAACCAGAGAAGTAAATGACTGTGTCTTTGGCTTACTTGCCTATCGATGATTTCAGTTAACAGAATTATATTAGAAACGGAATGGTCAAGTCAAAATATTCGCTGTAAAAGGAAGCATGCGGCCTCGAAAAAGCGAAAAACAGTTGTCGTCATGGACGAAACAAGAATTGCGTACTCACGATGTCACACGTGCGTCTAATTGCTGTCTATCTGTTACTTTGGCAAGCAGTAGATACCGTTCAGTTAAACAGAGCAAGCCTTGCTGTATCACTTCGTTACCAGAAATCATATTCATCTCCCAACATTTTTATCACGTTGGCAGTCGTTTTATAGTCTAAATTCTGATAGAACCTCACAGGTAATCGAAGAGACAGAGAAAGCAAACTCAGCTGATCAGAAAACAAATTTCATTTTCCCGTTTTCTGAAGCTGAGTTGTAGATGAACAAATTGCTTGAAAATGTGATAAAAACAAGCTCTCGCTCTATCTTGTTTCTTGCAGTTATTTTTTATCATTTGTTTGATGAGTGACTTTCCTGAGAAAGGCGCCCTGTAAGCTCCCGGCTTACAACCTAAAAAGACGAGAGATACTGTTACCGTTGTGTATGCAGCTTAGAAAGTTGCCAAAATAAAGCCTGGCCTTTTGTTAAGGCTTTAATTTCCCATATGCTTAAGTTGTGTACATAACTGCGATGATCTCTCATGTCCTTCAATCTTTATCCCGCAGTAATTTCATATATTTACCCGGATATTTAGTTTCATATGTTCAGTATCTACAAGTATATTGTACGAACTCATAACCTGACGAGTGCCCAGTTGTCTTGATAGCTTAGTCGGTAGAGCACTACACCAGTATCGTGGAAGTCGTTTAGTCTATCTTTTCGCAACTTCCTACTCGTGTACATGACTCCGGCGAAGATCTCTCATGTTTTTCAATCTCTATCCCGCAGTTCAAGTATGTAATGTGTCATTTTAACCACTTTCACAGTTAAAACTTTTATATCCAAAATGGATAGGGTTTGAATGGGGTTTAACTGACAGCTGCGAAAAGGGCTGACATTGTAACGATAGCCGGGAAACTGCTTGAAATTGAATTGATAACTGAGATTCTAGCTAGGAAAGGGCATGTGCTTAGAAAAAGAATTGGTTCATGCTTTTAGCTGCGCATAAATCGAGTTATGGACGCACTCGGCAAGTTTGGAGAGCACTCAAGAAGCTAGAGTTGCTCTCGGCTGCGCCTCGAGCGACTCTTACGCTCAGGGTCGTAGCTAGTAACAGGCAAATCATTTTTTTCTGTTTTTTTTGTTTATAGTCACCAATAAAACCATTAATAGCTAGGAAGGGAAGTTAACCATGGACGTTGTCGCAGAAATTATTCTTTTCTGACTACGGTCGCGGCTTCTCTCGTGCTCTCCACTCGGCAAACGTCCCGCGTGTACCCATAACTCGCTAAACGCACGCTAAGCATGGACCAATTCCTTAATATTGTCCATATTGGTTTGCCACAATACTGATCCAAGACGGATCAAGATGATTTGGACACATTCGCTCCAAAGCAACAATGCATGAGCGGAGAAAGGACGTAAAACCTCTGCAAAACACGCCTACCCCAGAGTTTTATCTCAGGCACAGCCGTTATAAACTTATTTCTATAAGACAACGTTTGAATCAACTCAGTGTTGAGATGTAGCGATCCACATTGACGTGGAACTTCATAGAGTATAACTTCTTTGGTTGTAGTTGCTGTTGATATCCCACCATGAAAGGAGATTTGTTCCCTCGAAAGATCAAGCTGAAGACCTGGTCCTATAGCAAGATTTTACTAGCACTCGTAACATTTACCGTGGCTGGGTACTGCTTTCTGAACCTGAACTACCACGACCGATACACTGGCTATCAACCGTGCCGAAACCTCACCAAGTCGCAAATGGATCAGCTCCTTCATTTCTCTTACAACGTCCACCAGCTCTTGGATGAGCTGGGCCTTGAGCATTGGCTCATGTACGGCTCACTCGTAGGAGCTCTTCGTGTGCAAGCGCCTCTTGCGTGGGACAAGAACATCGATATCGGTTTGGACGGGGATGGCAGATTAAAGGAACTAAGCAAAACTAAATTCTTTGATGAACTCAGATCTGTTGGCGCGACAAAAATAACCGATAATTGGTCTCGAGATGGCCTAATTAAGATTTATAATGGAAACTCTGAGTTTTCAGTGGATTTGATGATTTTTCATAGATCAGACAAGTGGATGAAGAGACCTGGCTGGGCAGCACAACTTTTTTACCTTCACTGCAATAACTCTCACAAGTTTCCAACCAAGCTTGTTGAACAACCACTACCGAAGGCTCGATTTGGGTCCTTCAGCATTTCGGTGCCGAGAAATGGACGCGAGATGTTAAAGTACAACTATCCTCCTGAGTGGTTGAAAATAGTCGAGCATTTGGAATGTTAATCTAAAACAATGAACTTTGTGTTTCTGACTGAGAGTAGAAGTACTCCTTAAGCTAATTACAACGCTTCGACAGCAATGATTAATCCCTCGCACATTGTCCTCTCCAATATTTGACTCTATTATTCGAGTTGTTATAAAGTAAAGCTTTATAAAAGATATATGTTGCTGACTCCTGGAGACCTGCAACAATAATCAACCCAATTGCAAAATGTATACTGAGGTAGACTTAGCTTGTAACGTACTCAATGCCAGTGCCCTTGACAATACGTTTTCGTTCTCTTTACTTCATTTCTTTATTAGCCACAGTAATGTGGTTCAATTGTTTGCAGTCTCTTGTTTTTCACTCAATGTTAGTATTACTCTTTCACTTCATTGTATAGAATTCATTTGAGTCGCGTTTGTCCCATATTTTTTTCCAAATTGACTACCCTTATTTGATCTGGTCCAAATGTTTGCAGCGTCGTGTTTTTCACTCAATGTTAGTATTACTTTTTCGCTTTATTGTATAGAGTTCAATTGAATCGCGTTTGCCCCACATTTTTTCCAAATTGACTACCCTTATTTTATTAATGTTGAATGCTAAAGGGTGTCGGTTGTGACATCCATCAGATGTTCAGTCATCATTTAGCGAGTTATGTCTTATTGGTACTAACACCAAAATCTTAGATCTTAGACTTTGAACAGTCGTTATAACCACTCTTTATCCATGGTTGACCCTACTGGAATCATGGAATCAACAAAGCTACCCAATCATTGGTAAAAATGTTTTTTTTCATTTTCGTGACACAATAAGTTACGATAGCAACAGTATGACCTGCTAAAAGCATACACTTTATTTTACTTTGGCTGCTAATATCGGAGTGCTAATAACTCAAAAACGAGCTCGGTAAACCCGTTTTTATTATCGCATTTTGATCAGCAGGATTTGACGTAAGCTTCAATTGGCAAAGTTTAAAAAATTCTGCACATGGGGTTAAGCGCCACCTTAAAGTTTCGAAAATTTAAGGTGGCTTTGAACCCCGAGAACAGAATTCTTTAAACTTTGCTGAAGTTTGCGTCTAATTCTGCTCATCAAAATGCGATGATAGAGAATGGGAGTCTCCGAGCTTATTAATATGCTTATTTCACTAGCTTCGTCCTCCAAACCAGCAATACTAAATATTTGCAACTGGGTTTACTCTTTTATGTTTAATGTTTAGATGGGAAATACTCCAAAACTTCACTCCTTGATATCGCTCTAAATACTGAGATGATTGAGTGCTCCTGGCATGCAAATATTCTGTTTTACATGTATTACATGACTTCCTGTATAAACCTGTAAACAAGCCTAACATGTGATTGGCTGATCAAAATCACACCATGATCACGAATGGATGGCGTGATCATTAAAGCAAAGCAGTCGTGTACGTATTCCAGTAATTAATTAACATTACACGATGTAGATGCAGCAGTTAAAATAATAAAACACATTCCGTTCGATCACGCGAGATATCACCTCATTCGACCAATTTCCCCAACTAGACCCTACTGGTGTCGTAGGCTGTTGTAAACTATCGAGTGATTCTAACGTTTGGGTGGTTGCGTGACGACCAAAACAATGGCGAGGGCCTCCTAGTGTGGGGAAGCATGTTGATCCCTTGAAAAGTTCACTTTTTCTCCCTTGCTCCCAATTAATAAACTCCATTGTTCGCTGATTTTATTTTCCAATGTTACCTTCAATAGTAGAGATATCACTTTTTGCCCAAAAATTAATCCCAAAAATATATCCCTTGTTCCCTTGAAATGACCATGTTCCCTCGCTCCTCATCCCACCCGTGAGAGACCCTCAACGTTCTCTAACGAGACTAATATTCTGAGGGGTATAAGAAGGAAAACTCTGAAGTTGTACTTGACCAATATTTCTTATGAGAGCAAGCGAAATTATCTTTGCCGGCCTGTCAAAATTGAATTCTCCTCGACTCATTTGAAGGAATATTTAAATAACAATTTCCATTCGAATTTGCATACATTTACATCCTCTAAAGAAAACAGAGGGCAAATGTGCCGCCGGATACAGAGCTTGTCTGACAAGGAAACGGAAAACTGATGTCAAATTCTTTATTTAAGCTTTTTAAGGATATATTTACAGTCTGCAAACCGTTATATATCTGATCAAGTGAGTGAAACAAGCAGTCGCGTTTTTAATGACTTCACTAAAGTCCAGAGGAATAAATTAACAAGAAAATTATGAATCTTAGGAAAGCTTGATCTGTAGCAAATCCATGTTTTACCCTTCAGGAGTAAACAGGGTAGTTTCGAACGGTGTTTGATCAGTTAAAGTCGTTTCTCAGATATTTTGAGTTAAAAAAGCGAAAACACGAAGGTTGTACAATGACGTGTTGACCACAACAACACGTACGCGGCTGAGCATACTTAAGGTAATTCCTCTGAAATAAAAGTGACAATAGATTTTTGTTCAAACTTTGTCCACTGAATATTTGTCATATTATAACTTCAATTTTGAAATAAAAAAGGGGGGTACCCATGCTCATTAAGGAGTAGTGAGGTATTGGAAATGCCCCATTTTGGCATTATTTGATGCTTATTATAAGAACGCATTCCCAGTAATTGTAAAATCTTTATGAACCCAGACTCAAAAGAATACGCATTAAACTACAGTCAATGCATTGTGTCGAACACAAACAAACATTTTAAGTTTGATTCAGGCAGAAAGCTAAATCCTTGATTAAAAATTTGAACCAAATTTATTGACGTGGTTACCGACTGCAAAATAGAAAAGACCACAGTGTGTCTACTATTTTTCTTATTTATTCAATTTTCAGCAATGAAAATTAAATCAGTCTTTTCTCACGCAAAGCTTATGATTAGTTAATTACAATGACTGGAAAAAAAATTGGGGTGCCCGTGCACGTTGGTGAGCTAGAGCCATTTTTCAACTGACAGTGCTCAATATCAAGGCAAATCCGTCATGTTTTCAATATGCGCGTGCACGAGCGCGCGCTAATCACTTCATAAATTATGCGCAGTAAGGATGCGCAATGCAAATGTGAGGAATGACCTTAAAATGATTGGCTTGTCACGCTATTAATTACTACGCAACGTCCGTAATGCACGAAAGGAACAATAAAGTCTTAAAAAAAACATATCAAAGAGCTTTAATTGTTTATATGCAGTACAGTTTCATTTATTTTACTTGAGTCGCAAAGCCGTTGCTAGAAGCTCGGTGGCTTTGAGCTGAGACTGCTGAGCATTGGGGACACTAACGGACAATTTCCTTTTTTACGGTTCTTGAGAATTAAATTATCCAATGATATTTCTAAATCTTCTTCGAAAGCTTAGAGAAACTAGAAAACGTTCACACTGCGAAAGACCCGTTTGTCCACTGCACTCAAATGGCTCATATTATACGAGTAGCTCCGCCAATCAGATTTCAACATTTGCATTAGTATACTAGAGGAATTCTACTAATTGTGGCATACATGGGTGACACAAGTGGCTTTTGGGTAGGAAGGCTTTAGTTGTACAAGTTCAGTCTGTTTTTCCTGTGTAACAACGAGAGTAGTGTAACACGAAAGATCCGTTTTTACCACATTTCAAACTCCGAGAAGATAGTTGAAATCATGACGCCGAACAGAGTATTTGTCAAAATTTTGCAGGTGGTCGGAAATGTGTTAATAGGGCCATTAGGGAGACTACAGTCTTCCTGACTGTAATTATGCACCCTATTGAAAAAAAGTGTAATTTCGAAGCACTTCCTTAAGCGTTTTTATCTCGTACATAAGCTAACATAGAATCTCTCATACTCATTAAGTTTTTATCATTTTCCTGTAAATATTCAAATTTTAAAGATACCGTATGTCAATGAGTGTTGCTATTTTACTAGTGTCCTCAATTAGTCTATCTAGGCTAAACACATAGACACTTAAATAAAGGTTTTACTTTACTTACTTTAATTTGACTTGATATATGTTCCCAGTTGAAACGGCGAAAACGGGAAAATAAAATCGTAAAAATCTTTGCTGATTAAGCCGACATCCAAACGTTTAAACTGGCTGAATCAGTAATAAATCTTGAGAAATGTTTTTGCTAGTTTCTCTATTTTCCTCAAGTGAGCCATTTTATCTGAAACTGTATTAGTGTTGTTGTTTTTGTGATTTCTTTATTTCTTTAACAGTATTTAACCTTTTTTTTTTTTAATTTTATTTGTTATCTGCATGTGCTTACAGGTACAGTATTTACATTGTTACAAGTGCTAATTATTGTGTATAGGTAATATAAGAGTGATTACAAGTACAGTATTGATATTGTTACAAGTGCTAGTAATAAAATATAAGTGATGTAGGTGTGTTTACAAGTACAGTATTTACATTGTTACAAGAGCAGTATTTGCATTATTACAAGTGCTAATTATAGTATATAAGTAATATAATATAATATAATATAATATAATATAATATGATATAATATAATATAATATAATATAATATAAGTGTGTTTACAGGTACAGTATTTACATTGTTACTAGTGCCAATTATAATATTTAAGTGAAATAGGTGTGTATGCAAGTGCATGTCACTTATAATGCTTTAGAGGAGGGGTGTTTTTTCCTATTTAATTATTAAGAAAGATGTTCTTTTCTGTATTTGGTTAACACTAACAGTATTTAACCTAACAGCCACTTGATCTTTGATTCAATCATTTCACATCGTGATAAAATTAAAGTCTAGTATAAGCTGTTGTATAATTACGTAACTCAAGAGTTATGGCCTGAACATAGCCTTTTAATGTAATCTTTCTGTTTTTGAACAGATGGAGACTTCACCATGAAGAGATATTTCTGCCCACGAAGGATCTCACCAAATATCTGTTCCTTTCGCAAAATTTTAGACCTATTTATTCTACTAAACATCATAACAGTGGTATCGACCATCTACTACTTGATTAGCACGCAAACCTTCGCTCGATATACAGGCCGTCATCCATTTAATCCAATCATGAAATGTAGAAACGTCACCAAGCCACAAATGGATCAACTTCTTAATCTTTCTTACAAAGTTCATCAGGTTTTGGACGAGCTGAGAGTAGAGCATTGGCTCATGTACGGCTCACTCCTGGGAGCCCTTCGTGGCCACGCTCCTCTTGCCTGGGACGACAACGTCGACATCGGTTTGGACGGAGATGGCACATTAAAGACGCTCAGCAAAACTGCATTCATTGAAAAACTTAAATCTGTTAGCGCCAAACAAGTAGATGATTTTAGGTCCCGAGATGGCCTAATTAAGATTCACGATGGAAACTCTGAGTTTTCCGTCGATCTGGTGGTTTTTAACAGATCAGGAAAATGGATGAAGAGACCGGGCTGGGCAACATGGCTGTTCTATTTTCAGTACAATAATTTCCACACCTTTCCAGTTAAGCTTATTGAACAACCACTACCTAAGATTCAATGTGGGTTTTTCAACATTTCAGCGCCCAGGGGTGGAAAAGAGATTTTGAAGTACATCTATCCTACCGACTGGTGGAAAGTTGTAAAGCCTCCGGCGTGTTAATAAATGAGATGTCGGCTTATTTGTTTGAGTGTGGCAATGCAAAAACACACTCAAAGTGATCTACTGACGATCTGGAGCCAGTTTCTAAGAAAGTGCATCTCGTAGTTCTCCAAACCCTTTCAAGGTCCTCTATCAGATGCCAAAAATCGTTGCTTGCTTGTCTTCTCGCGCAGGAGGGTAGTCTGTTAATATTTGAGCAGGGGTGTCCCGTTGAGACAATCAAAACCCTCACCCTAAACGAGACCGACACCGCGGAAATACTAGACTACGAGTAGTCCCTCTTTCGCTTAGTCCGTCGTGCGTGACGCGAAAGAAATTCGCGAGAAAAAAATGACCGCGCGAAATCCTGGGGGCTAGGAGCGCGCGAAAGGAGGGACTACCGCCTAAGCCCAAGAGTTTGCCCTTTCACGGCCGAGTGATTTTTCGGTGTAGGATTTCTCATCTTGACGTCCTCTTATTATCGCCTGTTATCAATAGCCCTAGGAGATCTGAATAAAATTGCTCTACTCTGCTCTTCAAGTAGCCAGGCAAAACATATGCCGTGAGAAGTATACCTTCGTTCAGTGTTCGTTCAGCGAAACTGCCAAAGAAGTTTTAAAAAGAAGACGGCGAAAGAGGCCTCTTGTAACGATTTTCGCTGCGTCTAAAAGTTATTGCGAAAATTTCAACAGAGTTTCAACCGAGAATTTATTTACATTATACATTATACATTATACATAGGAGATCATCCAACTGCGGTGAAATGTTTGCCGATAGCAGCGGAAAATTTCAGGTAAATGTTCGGTTTCAAGTAAGAGCCCGGTTCAATCTTTCAAATGGACGGCAGAAAAAGGCCAAGCTCAGTGAATTTATAGTCGCTGACTTAGACGATGTTGTTGAGCGGCGAAATCACTAACACGCTCACAGCCGAGTTGGAGGCAGAAAGCTTTGCCAAACAAAACACTGGATAAATTTAAATCTTTCCAAAGCCTGTTGGCAGATTCGAAAGAACATCACGGCTTGCGAAGCTCGAATCCAACGCTTCGATTTGCTCTGGTACCGCTTCGATTTGCTCCGGTTCCAAAACATTCCTGCAAGACGTCACAGTTATCTCGAATGTTGACAACACGTTGTCAACGCTCCTAACATAAGCCAATCATATTTTTGCGTTGTGAGACCAACGCATAATTCAAACTCTTGGGCTTTGGCGGTAGTCCCTCCTTTCACGCGCTCCTCGCCTCCAGGATTTCGCGCGGCCATTTTTTTCTCGCGGTTTTCTTTCGCGTCACGCACAACGGACTAAGCGAAAGAGGGACTACTCGTAGTCTACGGAAATACGTTTTTTGACGTCACAGTAACTGGTCAGTGGTCATCACCATCGGGCTGTGGTGTCCTTCGAACGATCAGTTCTCTGAGATCGGAATTTTGCTTCGTTTTGAGGTCGAAAATATCCTTGATACTTCTCGTTATTGGTGAGTTTGACGTCCTTAAATGGGTTTTGCAAGTGATAAGCGTACATTTTCCACAAATAACAAAAAAAAAACCACACACAGTCAGTCAGTCAGTCAGTCAGTCAGTCAGACAGACAGACAGACAGACAGACAGACAGACAGACAGACAGACAGACAGACCTCACTGGCAATGGAACATTTCCAACCTGAATTCTACATTCCCTATAGCCCTGAAGTCAGCAATTTTTTGCCAACGAGCTTGAGGAGCTGACAGTGCATTTTGGGGGTCAAAACTGTTTGGATGAACAGTAACGTTCATCACGTATAGGATGCGTTGTGTCCAAGACTTAAACTCACGGCAGCAGGAAAACGTCAGATTTCATTTCTGCTCGCAGTCTTGCCAAGCTCTATGCCGGTCTACCGAACTGGCAATTTGCCTGAATCTAGCCATTCTCGTCCCCAGTGCTACTCGTCTTAAAATGTCGTTGACGAGTAGCTCTGGATGCACCCAAAAATTCGAATTTTTTCATTGGCTGACAAAAAATGAATGCGCAGCAGAAGTGAAAATTACAAAGCTCTACGCATTCCATTATACTTCCGGCTTGAATGGCGGCACCTTCGCTCAGTTGACACAGGCGCGCTTTACGAAAAGAAACCAAAACAAATGGTGACCATTCCCGATCGATCCGAAGGAATCGTAAAAGTTTCCACGTAACCAAAGAAGTACATCGCCTGCAACGATGTAATTCTCGATCGTAATCATCGTCCTTTGTTGTAGCAGCCGAGAAGGTGGGAAGAAGCGTTTAAAACTCTGAGAATCAACCAGCTAATACAACAATTACTTTGTCGCTGACCATACCCCAAGAAATCATAAAATTGAATTCGAATCGGCAGTGGGTTTCAAAAAACGTTTGTCTTCCTTTATAAAAAGCTCAAAAGGAAACTTAGAGCCTGGTGAAAAGACGAAGAAATATCACTGTTGCTGAGCAAATGTGGCACTGGAAATCCGAAGGTGAGTTTCTCTCTCTGAAAGATCAAGCAGATCAGATTCTAGCAGTCCAAAATGTATTGAATGATATTGAATTGCCCAAATGAGTCAAAGGTCCGTGTTATAATACTCTGCTATGTACTTGGATGATGTAGCAAATGGTCTGAACATGAAATTTGGTTTGTTTCTTCCACAGATTATTATGTATGTATCTGTTACTACGTGTACCTGTTAAGAAGGTTCTGCTGTTATAGATATATATAATATCTGTTTTTTAGCTCCCCTCTCTTTAATTATTGAGACCTCCCCTATAGTCTCCCCCCAAAAAAACACGAACAAACCTTTTGTGGTCAGGCAAGAATTTAGTTTGCTTTAGAGCCTCCACCCAATTTTTTTTTTTTTAATAATTTACTTGTGGGAATGATGAGTAAAGGAAAATAACCATAGATAACCATAGCTGAAATTTGAGGCCCTTTCCTCTCTCCCCACTTTAGTTAGGAAGCAACTGCAAGTAGCAAAACTTTATTCCTTTACAATAACATTAATCAGTAAATGACAATAATTTATCATCAATGCAAATAACTGTGAACAAATATGGAGGTAATAATTATTATTTATATAACTGATGAACGAATCATCAGACTAGTGGGTTTCCAAATGTAATGTGGAAAGTCTACTAAAAACAAATCAAACATTATAGGTGTACAGAGTTACATTAATATCCCCATAAGAAAAATATCATAATCTTTTGGTTAGCCTTTGAAAGATTATTTATTTCCTGCCATTATTTACTATTCTTTGTTAATTTTCAGACCATAATAGTGCGGCATAAATTCTTCGAAGGATAACAATATATGGATAATTCAAATAGGAATGTTGCTCTTGCAGTTCAATAAATAATACTGAAAAAAAGGAGACGGAGATAAAACCATCGTTAATAGTAAAGCTATGTGGTTGATGTTCTGATCAACCACAAGAAGTAGAAAGTATGCATTCGAGATTTGTTGTTGTACATGGTCGAATAACAGGCTGAAGAGCCTTATTATAAGCATGAAGTAACACGAATATTGCATTATTTCCCATTCATTTTGCTCATCCAGTTTCCTAAAAAAAAATCTTCCATAATGTGCACTGTGGCACACCAATATGAATCACTCTCTTCACACCAGGCACCTCTACAGTTATACCAATGCCAAATACTAATTTTATAGTTACATCATTTTGGCTGTTTTATATTTTTGGTAACACCATGTACTCATATGGGAATACTGAAATAAATTGTTGTTATTGTTGTTGTTGAAAGCACCCAAAAGATTAAGCTTTATATAAGCTGATTGAAAGGTATAAAATGAACAAAAAAAATTATATCAACAAAAGCAGTGGGGGTTGGGGGAGAAAATGGTGGGAATAGCCCTATATCTAGTTTTGTGATGTCTCCAGTCACAGAAGCTCAGGTGACCAGGCTTTTCTCAAGCCTGAATGTACAAAAATCATCATTAGATGTTCCAAATAAGCTAATTAAAATTGCTGCAGAGCCATTATGGAAACCCCCAGCAGACATATATAACCACTCAATAACAACTGGCATAGGACTTTTATTTTTTTTTTCACTGCATTTACCTGAACATGGCAGTAACCACTTCAAAAGCCAATTTCTACCCTATACCCCGGTTACCACACACATACTTTTTTTTTTTCTTTCCATAGCCATATGCAAAATAGATTTCTCTTCTCATATTTATTTAATTATAATACTGATGTAAATTAATTCTGCAAGTAATGCACAATAAAATTTGATTGATTGATTTAATTTGACAGTTAAATGATTGTGTAAAGAAAAAAAATAGAACAGAATGGGGTTACTTGAAAAAATGAGGGCACGATATATCATATGAAAGTGAGCACCTTTATTACATTCCTTGCAAGGAAAGATGAGCAAAACTCCAGTACAACAAAACTTTGCCGAGTTCAACAGATTTTTATTCTGCTGCAGCTTACAAACCTATGTAAATAACCAGGAGGTAAATAGTTCTTACCATTAAAAAATTCTCCCTTTATCTATCAGCACGGCTTATATTTAAATCCTCTGGTCAGTGATGCAATTTCCACGGCTGATTTCCACAAACGCTTCCGTGTGTCCATAAACAAATTTCACTGTGTCATCGATAGACGTAATACATGTGGTATCCTGATTACTTTGCTTGAAAGCTTTAACAACTGCACCTCGCTCTTTAAACTTCTCCTTTTTACCGAATATGAAGAGAAGAAACAACAAGAACACAGCTATCGATCCCTGAATTTTTCTAGACGGTCCACCACAAAATGCGCAGCGAAACCCGTTGGTAAAATATTAGACAAGCTTGCAATCGGTTTGAAGCGGCGACGACATTTAAGGCCGCTTTCTACTCTCTTTTTAACTTTAACCTATTTAAACTTCAGCGAAGTGAAAACACATGTCAATGTTCCGATCTGTTTACATCAGGAGAGTACACTCTATTCCTCTCTCCCCTCCCTCAGGATTAGTTTCTGAGCATGAGCAGATATGCAGGCCAAAAGTACGCATGCGTTACCGGATGTCCGTGATTTACGGACATCCGGTAATGGCTGCTACCAGAGCCCTCCGTTTCTCCGACCACGTGACCAAAAGAAACGGAGGCTCTGGGGACGAGAATGAAATCTAGCCCATTTAAACTTGTCTGACAATGCGCGCACTCTCAGAAGGACCTGCAAACTGAAAAAACTATCCACATCGACTACAGTGAAACCCCGCCTTACGGTCACCTCGTTAAATTACGGCCACTATTTTTGTCCCTGCGAAACGCCCATACATTTTCTCATTAAAAAAAGACCTGTCAATACGGCCAACGGCCACATTCTAAAATTCAAACTTGTATGATCCTTTATAATTTTACCCCGTTTATACGGCCACTTAAACCAGCTATATATCTGTTCTTCTCTACATATTGTTAATATTTTACATACTGTTTCAATTTCAGTTAAGTTTAATTTTTTTTTAAATTAAATATCTGTATTCCGGATGTTTATTAAGGAACAGTTGTTTAGAAGTGCAACTGTGATATATCTGTAAGGATATCGCTCAATACAGACCATGAGGTTTTAATCCTACTCCGTTATACGGCCAACCTCTCCCCCATTCCTTCCCCTCCCCCCCCCCCCCCCCCACCCACTCCGTTGGTGACCGTATCAACGAGGTTTTACTGTATTTATGCTAATGCCCCCAAGGGATCTCAGTGGTCCAGAGGTAAACGTGGCGCGCTATGGATACAGCGGAGGTCGCTAGAGGTCTTAGGTTCGAATCACACTGCTGCACAGAGGTTATTCTCAAACTGGCTTGGGGGTCGAATAACCTCTTCCCAGGTACCGGGTTCTCTACCTGGATGCGGTCTCGTAGGCTGTTAAAAACTAAAGAGCGGTGCTCGGCGATATTCTCCCACGCAGCAGCCATTATTTTTGGCGGTTGCGTGACGACCCAAATAACGGCGAGAGGATCCCAGCATGTTCCCTTGATCCTTTGATCCCTTGCAATTTCACTCAGTTTTCTTAAACTTGCTTGTTCCCTAATAATGAATTCCATTGTTCCCTAAGTTTTTTCTCAAACTTCCCTTTAATAGTAGACATATATCCTTTGTTCCGAGTCAAATAAATCCTAAAACTACCCTTGTTGTCTTGAAGTAAATGAAGCTAAATCGGCCATGTTTCTTCGTTCCCCAAACCTGTGGGAGGTCCTCGACGGCTGCGTATAGGAGACTAATATCCGTGGGATGTCAGACCCTTCTGATATCCCACGGATATTAGTCTGCTATTCGCAGCCGTCGAGGGCCTCCCGGAGGTTTGGGGAACGAAGAAACATGGTGCTACAACTATAAAGTTGTGCTTGACCAATGTTTCTTATAAGAGCAGGCGAAATTATCTTTGCCACCGTGTTTAAACTGAATTCTACTCGACTCATGTGCAGGAATATTTAACTTGACCAATTTCTATTCGAATTTACATACATTTTCTCTTCCAAAGAAAACAGACGGCAAACGTGTCGCTGGCCAGACACGGAGATTGTCTGACATAAAAACGGAAAACCGATGTCGAATTATTTCTTGGGTTTCAGGATATATTTATAGTTTGCAAACCGTTATATTTTAGCCAAAATGTTTCTTATCAAGTGAGTAAGGCAGTGCGGTCGCGTTTTAATGATTTCACCCAAGTCGAAGGAAATCTTCGGAAAGCTCAGGGCTCTAACAAATTCATAATTAGCTGGTGTTGTACCCTCACTGAGTATATATAATATATAAACAGGACGGTTCCCAACGGTATTTGATCAGAATAAAAATCTTTTCCCAGATATCTTGAGTTGATAAAGCGAAAAACACGAAGGCTATACGACAGCGTGATTCACCACAACAACCCGCGGCTGTGCATAACTTATAAACGGTACGCAATAATGCATGCGGAAGCGATGACGTCATCAATTATCCAAAAGAATGGTCCACGCTAGTTTAATGCGACAATACGTCACCGCTTAAAAAGCATTACGTTACGTTACGTGAAATACATAAATTCAGAATTGTAAACTCTTTCAAAGAACTTAAATACTGCAAAATCAACTTACGTCTCTGCGGATAAAGTGAAAAGTGTTATTTCAAGTACATCAACAACGTACCCAAACGATAAACGTGAAAACACCAAACAGTATTCTCACTGTTTCTCTTTGAAATCAACAGCTTATTATCTTAAAAGACATTTGGCAAAGCCAATTACCTCACCGGAAATTAATTTGATGTTTTAACAGTATACCTCTTATCAGTAAAATTTCGTATTGTTTTTCCACTGACAAAACCATTTTACTGAAAATTTCAAATGAATTGTACCTCGACTTCATTGTCGCTACTGTAAACCGACGAACGCTTCCGAACATTCCCGAAGATTACCGAAGATTGCCGAAGACGACCGAAGAAAATCCGAAGATGTTTCGATCATACATCAACAAATTTAAGGGTAGTTAAAGGGACAAAAGAAAAATGTTATCAAAAAGGAATGACATCTTCATAGCGTGAAAAATAAAAATAGTATCTTCACTGCGCGCGATGAAGATATGATTTTTTAGTAAAAGGAAAACTCTTGGTATTTCACTGGTGTTTATATAATAATTGTTATTGTGAATTTGCCCTTGAGCTCACCACCCCCAAATGTTCGTTTAAAAGCTAATTTGTTGTTTTAACCGTATACTCGTCTTCAACGAATGTTCGGATTATCTTTACCCTGACAAAACGATTATCGATTTTTAAATCACAACCAGTCTTTCGTTACCAGAAAATATAAAACAGCACATTTCCAAAACTTCATAAGAAATTGAAAACTGCAAATGAATCGTACCCTGACTTCAGTATCACTACTGTAAACCGTATATTTCAGTGCTCATACAATGCTTATGCAGCGCTCTCATAGTGTTCATTCAATTCAGACAATATTCATTCAAGTCACTTCAAGACTGGCAAGAACAACTGCGCTAACAATCCGTAGATTTTATGTAGACCCTTCAGCTATTACGTGTGCGACTTGCTTGTATATCTAAATTTGTATGTATGGACGATATGTTCTTATTATGAGTTTGCCAGTGAGCACAAATTTATCCAACACTGTATAAATCATGGCGAATTGTCTCATTTACCTACTCCCAGAGTGCATTTCGCTTCCACAGAGGAATAAATCGTGCGCGACATAAGCGCGACGGAAATAAGCGCGACGAAATAGGTGAGAAATCACTATCCAGAGAAATGCAGCACGCCAGCTTAAAGCGATGACGTCACACAACACGTCATCGCTTAAAAATGATGCTCTTGTCACGCTATTACTACGCAACGCACGAAAGGAACAATATTTAGCCGCATCTGAGAACTCCAATTGTTTCTGCAGTACAGTCTCGTTCATTTTACTTGAGTCGCGATGCCGTTGCCACAAGCTTAGTGGCGTTGAGTCTGCTGAGTGAACAAACCAAATCTCTAACTTTGGGACCGGGAAAGGTAAACGAATTATTTAAATTTTCCAATTTTCGCTGTTCTTTTCGACCAAGTTGAGGCTTTAATAGTGATGGGGTGATTGTGTGATAGTGAGTGATGAGATGTGCGTTTTTGACAGCGCAATGACATCATGTTAAATTATTTTCATATAAATAATTTTAAAAAGTTAGGCACATCGCTGCGTGTTGTTGTTGTTGTTGTTGTTGTGTTTTTTTTTAAAGAGATGTTACTGCTAAGAGGCGAATCCTTCCTTGACCATATACTGCAACTGATTCCAAACACCCAAACGAGAAAAGGTTTGAACTAAGAAACAACAAAATGTACAAACTTACAAAATGTAGAAATATACCGCTGAAAAGCGACTTAAATCGAAACGCAATGAACAACTTTCATTGTACTGGCGCTGTCGACCGCGAAAGGACAACTCTTTATAGTTTTATTACACTACCGATGTATTCCCGTTGAGATCAACGGTGAAACTAAAAACTGCAGTGTGTGCGGAAACTAAAAAACTAGAATATTAAACAAGATGCAAATTATAGTAAATGCGCAGTAAAGAAGCAAAAAACAGATTCTCACTGGAACATTAATGAGTGAGAGAGTGCTAGATTCTCCAAGAGTTACCCATCTCAAGCCAAATTCACAATAACTTGTTGATCGCATATAGCATATTGGATGAATTGCTATCGAATGAATCATAAGATTAGGGTTTTCAGATCGACCGAGCAACGAGTAAAAGTTCGAAAAGCCGGTGACTAGTCTAATGAGGTTTGACGAGCAACTTCCCACGCAGTGCGTTATGTAACTAGGTCATTAAACTAGTATTATTATATGGCTTTGGCTTGTGGCCGATATAAGGCGCGCTCTGATTGGCTAAGAGCGAAATCTGAGCGGTCATTATGCAGCCGTAATGCCCACGGGCCGATTACGGATTATGTAAATTAGGAAGAGCCCGGCTCGGAAAATTCAATCGCATTGAAACGATGAAAGCCGATTAAAAACAGTAAGAGAAGTAAATTTAATTCCGAGTAGCTAGAAGTTTAGGGATTTTTCCTTAATAAAATTTATATAGAAGTCGTTTTTGACTTACCAGCCGGTAACCTTGGCGGGCACTAGGGAAAAACAATCAAAGTTTGCCGAGTCTTAAGTAAAGCTAAAATCGCTAAGTGAAAAACACCATCGGCTGATCTGTCATGCATCCTGAGCAGAACACCACGAGGAAACTTATAAGTTATCATCTTAGTCACAACAATTACCGAAATATTGAACTCTGTCACAGTTCTCATCAAATAGATTTCCCTCTCTTTAACACAAGCAAGTGTAAATCAGCTTCCAGGATCATCAGATGTCAACAATCGGGCGGTTTCTGTCGGTAGCAGTGTTTCTGATAACTACAGGAAGTTTTAGACGTTCACAAAGCTTGAAAAATTAATCCATAAATCCCAGAATGAAGAAGGCGAAGATATGTCGTCGAAAGCGAATGCGAAGATCGAGTTATTTTAAGCAGTGCATTCTGAAGCATTAGTATTTTGTTTCACCGAAAGACCGTTGGTTTGGACTATTTTGAAGCACTTTCTGTCTTTTCCATGTGCGTTGACGTTTCGCCACAAAAGTCGGAAAAACTCCCCCATCAAGTTGTGGCACCACGATACTAAAATACCTTTTTGAGGCTCGGACAATCATTTTTCCCGTAAAGAAATGTGTACTTTTAACGGAAGACGTAATACAGTGGTGAAGTTCAATGACTGTGTAGTTTTGCCCTGGGTTTGAGACGATGAATGAATCGGTAAACGCGCGCATCGCCGGATGTAAATTGACGACTTCCGCTCAAATAATTTTTTCTTTTCTTTAATTCATGAGCCATATAATAAACAACTTAATAACCTCGACCGTTCGGTCGTTACGGGAAAATCTCAAACCTCGGCCTACCGTATTGACCTCGCTATCGCTCGGTCAATACGGCAAGGCCTCAGTTTGAGATTTTCCCGTAACGACCTCACTCTCGGTTATTAAGTAGTTAGTAATCAGAGATTATGAGAGTGCGTTCGACGCTCTCACTTTAAAATAACACCTTTAATAGCTAGGAAGGGAAGTTAACCATGGACATTGCCTCAGAAATTATTCTTTTCTGACTACGGTCGCGGCCTCTCTCGAGCCCTCCACTCGCCAAACGTCTCTCGTGTACTCATAACTCGATAAACGCACGCTAAGCATGGACCAGTTCCTTAATATTGTCCATATTGGTTTGCTACAAAACTGATCCAAGACGGATCAAGATGATTTGCACACATTCGCTCTAAAGCAACAATGCATGAGCGGGGAAGGGACGAAAAACCTCTGCAAAATACACCCGCCCCAGAGTTTTAACTCAGGCACTATGAAGCGTTATTAGGGTCAAAATTAGAATGCAAATTATGTTATGGTTTTTCGTATTTTCTTCGGCCACACTGATGAATTATGTTCGAACTTTTGATCGAATTATGTTCCGCTCTTTTGAATTATGTTCGGAAGTTTGAACTTATTATAGAATACTATTAAACCGTTTGTAAATTATGTTCGGCTCTTAAGAGTTATGTTCGGAATGTTTAGCTTATAATTGCTTTGTTTGTTTTCTTGATTTATGTTTTGGCTTTTGGAACGCGGCTTCTTCGAATTATGTTCGGCAAGTGGATTGAAGCCTCTCGGCAGGAAACTCACGAGCAGTCCTGGGACGAGTAAATTTTCCCACGCTTTCAATAATTTATTCCAATTATTACCAGTGTTGGTGGTATGGCGGATGAGTCGATCACTTTCGAATTGGAGCTAAGTGGGCAGACATGAAGTGATATAATCGATTTGATTGAACGAAGTGCTTGTCAGAGTGATTTTCAACAATTCCGCCTTCACTGGTTGTACGATTCTGCGTTACAGTGATCTCATTCCATCCGGAGAAGCTGTAATGGCCGTCACTCACGAAACCATGGAACTTATGAGACAAAGTGAAACAGAAAATGACGATTTTAGTCAGTCCAGTGTCTCGTTTCAAGCAGAGATTACGGTTACTAGCGAACGATGAAGATCACGCTTTATTATTTCAAAGGGTCAGCCCAAGTTTTAATTAGACTTGGGGTTTAAATCCAGAGAGATCGCATCTCTGCTTAGTGTTAGCGGAAGCACTGTTAAACGGAGAATTCCTGAGTAAGGCAAAGATATTCAGATATTTCTGATAAAGCTTTGGATAGTGTCGTGGAAGGATCAATGAGAGAATTTTCAAATTGTGGCTATAGGAGGCTATTTGTGGCTATATGTCTGCCCAATTCGAAAGTGATCTGAGTGATCGACTCGCCCGCCATATTGATT
>NW_028301577.1:3967500-4075000 GCF_042242905.1 Orbicella faveolata
TGTTGTGTGTACAGCAAACGGAGCGGTACTACAAGGGCTGCTAAATGGTAGTCTTTTTTCACATTCACATTAGATTTCAAACAGTAACTAAGCACACAACATTATCTTTCATTTTGTTTTTCTGTTTGAACTCTCTGCAGTGATGGTCAACTTTATGTGGTAATCCTCAGAAATCAACAGAGAAGTTCTACCACTGGACCAATTGGTGCAGAGATAGTTCTGTATCAGCTGCAGCGGTTAGTCTCTTATTATATGCTTTGTATTTCTCGAATCATGCTATCTTTGTAAAACTCGAGCTTTAAGAGATTAAGTGGAACATCCAGCTTACATTTAGCCTGTCCATTGAAGCAACTTGAAATAAACTAGCAGTTTGGTTAAAAAAAGGTAATTCAAGGGTCCAGGGGAGCCAGGTGACTGGTTTATTGCTGCTGGTACACTGTACCTTCACAATGTAGATCAGATTTCTTTAGTATCAAATACGAAAAATTACTCCTCCCACTATAGTAAAACTTGCAGTGATTGTAGATATGCCATCAGAAGGTAAGCGTCATGGTGTATTCTCCAAGCTCAGGTACACTTTTCCCACATGTGTCACATAGCATCAGCTAACTCTTGCTAAATGAGAGGAATTATTTTCTTAACCATAACCTTTGATTGGTTCAATTTCATGATTTCAGTGTATTGATGAGGCTACAATGTAAAACAATGAATGTGTACAACTTACAGTTTTCTCAGGTCACATCAGATTGAATATTGAATTTCAGGGATATTCCAGCCAAGAAACTAGCAGTCCTTCAGTTGAACATGATTGGAAGATTTGCAGTGAATGTTGTGGTAAGTAAAAGGCCAAATGACAAATGCTATGGAAGTTTATTTCAGTGCTTTGCATCTCACGGTTTCGCTGCTCTGCTATTTATTTGTACAATCATGTGGAGGTAGGAATCTTTCTTATAATAAATACTTTTTTTGTTCACAGGACAACCTTGTGATTGTCCACCACCAAGCTTCCAAGGTAATTTCTTCCTGTTTCTTAACATTTCTGTTTCCAATTTCAGCTGTATTCACAGTATTATTACCCTGACTCATTCTTCCATGCATACATCTGTTTGGTGTTTGCAGACATCTATGCTGTTTGATGTCAGGTTTGGAGGAGATTTTGATGGACAGATCACATACTTTCAACCAGTGTTAGCACCTTTGCCACTTGAGCAAGCTGTTTTTGAGTTGGGTTAGCTATACATTTGCAGATCTACTGTAGTTCTACTGTCTGACTGTTTACATGTATTAAGTTGCCAAACAGGCATAATCACGTGAATTATTTTGGATAGGGAAGGGAAGGGGTAGGTGGAAAGTGACTTCCTGTAGTTTTTCTAAATGAAATTATAGCCATGATCTCACAACTTGGAGAGCAAATTGAATCATCTTCAAGTTGGCTTAGTCTTACATCAGTGCTTTCAACTTTCGAAGGAGCAATTCCAGCTCAACAGCTGGCTTTTAGCCATTGTGAGTTTTCTCAAATCATGGACAATTTTGACTTATTACGTTCTCACACAACACTTATTTCCTGCCAGGGGTATAAATGGTTATAGGCAAGCTTTATGGGTAAATAATACATGTATGAAAAATGCTATGCGCTAACCTGTGATAGACTAGCATCTGATGCAAAGGGGGGAGGGGCAGAGGGTGGGATGGGTAGCAATACTTCTAATCACATCATGGTTAAGCTTGAGCGGTGCACGCCACTTTTACCCAAATGCAGAAAAATGTATTCAACTTAATTTTCTTAATTTGATGTCTTATTTTCTCTGGTTTAGGGGTAGGTGCATGACTTAGGAGTAGTGGCTGTTACTCTTGTGTGTCCTGTCCTGCCACCTTGGGAAATCAACAATGTTGTCATGTGGTAACCTGTGATAAACCTGTAGGGAGCTGCATCATCCTATGGAGCTTATAAGTTTTTCCCAGGTTGACCCTCTTGTCTTGCTTGTTCTGTGAAAGAATTCTTTGTTCACATTCTTTGTTTGTTTGTTTCAGATGAGAAAGATTCTACTGGTGCTGTGAGAAGGAAAAGGATAGTCTGTGACATGTGTATCCTATGATAGATGCTTAAATGTGGCAATGAAAATACTTTTGGTTCACAACAGCTTATCATATTTGCCAGCATTTTATTTTATTATGGAATGTGATCTTCCCAGGGGTTTATCAATCACAGAGCATTCAAAAATACCCTGTGATTTCACTTAAAAGCTAGAGCTAGAGCTGTGATATGTATGACTTACACTGTAGTCATAATCTTTATTATTTGAGCCTCTGACTTAGTTTTGGGTCATTTAACTCAGACAATCAACTACTTGAAAATGAAATATACTTTAACCACTATTAAATTCTCTTGGTATTTTATCAAGCATGCAGCAAAAACTCACAGTTAATAAATCCATCAAAAATAGTGCCAACTACTCGTTCAAGTTTAGAGTTGTTTTAAAAGATGATTGAAGACATAAACATTGCAAATTCATGTTAGTATCTTTTTCTTGATCACAACCTTGCTATGTTTCTTAACATGTTATTTCCAGACTCTCAAAACTGGATAGTGTTTCAGCCAAACATCATTATAGATGCTAAACTTGGTAAGTATAAAATATTATTTCTGCACAATTGGCAAATGTGGCAAGCGCAGAAATGTTACTGTGTGCGGTGGCAAGGTTAGCAGCCTCCTCCACCACCTCCCCCTCCAAATCCACTATTCAACAATAAGATTAAAATGTCAAACAGTACCATTGAATAGACAGTTTATTAGTCAGATTCAAGATCTTGTAAGAGTTTCAGGTTTTATCCTGGCCACAGTCCTTGAGCTGTGTTCTCAAATAAGATATAGATTACCTCTTCCCACTCAGGAGTAGAAATCAAATGCTCAGGACTGGCTAGACTAAATCTTCAATTCAATAAATGACAAGCAGTCATTTGGAGGTTAAGATGGTACTTGAATTTGTTATGTTAATCATTATTACATTTTACATGTACGTGTACCTTTATTTAGTATTCTTTCTGTGACATGATACATCTTTGTAATATGATGTAGTATACTCTATTCCTCTAGCCTGCAGAACCGGCAGATTAGCAGGGCAGACCACAAAGTGTGATACACGGGTGCAGAGCGCGAGCATGGGTGTGGAGCGTGAAGTGAGAAAATCACAATTCATGCTTATACTCACACTCTAGGCTTGTGTAATGCCATTGGCACTCTGCCCTCCTAATCCACCTTCTGCAGGCTAGTCAGACTTCTTAAGCTTAGTCGAGTGTTCATACTGAAATAAGTGCCAGGAATTGTCAGGGGCTACTTTTTGTTGTATTAAAATGAGATATGGGTTTTCTTCAGGCTGTTTATGGCAGGTTATGATAAAGTTGGAGCCTTTGGTGGTGATGATAAGTGACAAGGTAAGTATTCAACATTTAGGTTTGATGATAATCCTTTGTATCCTATATGAAGTATGCTGACCAGGAGTAACTTTATGTTAGGGATTGTTGATTGACTTCCTACTGCTAAGAAAGGAAAGCAAAATGGTGATTTTGACAGTTTTCAAACAAGGTAAGTTCATATGAATATAACAAACATAGAATTGCACTTTGTAGAAGTCTGTATGTTAGTAACTTATTTTAATGCCCTCATCATAGGACTTCTGGCTTGAGAACTAACTGAAACGTTGTGTCAGAAACCAGAGGTGTCAGCACTGATATGAAAACAGGACTCGGGCTGCTGATTGTGATGACTTAGCAGTGTTGTTTGTCATCTGTGGGCTGATGTCTCCTTTTTCTGATGCCCCTTATGTCACATTTTATTTTTGTTTAATTTACTATTTTGACAGCTTTAACACCAGGGAGACAGAGCAGCCTGCCAGTCATAGCTCGCATGTTTGACAAGGTGAACTTGGCTTATAGAAATTACTCACTGGAAGTGGAGCAAGGTGCACAACAGGTGAGATCAGTTCATAAGGTACAATGTAAATAAACTGGGATTTTTGATTAGCTGTTGGTAGCGTTATTATTATGAGGGGGAGAATAAATTGAGAGAGGACAGAGGTCTGGGTAGATGGAGCATTGAGGGGGAAGAATTTGTTTGGATGAACGGAGGGGCAGAGACAGCAATAGGAATGATAATGGAGCAATGGATTAATGGAGGGAGGGGAATGTAGAAGAGAAAGAGGACTAGAGAGAGGGAGAAATGGAGAGATACATTGGGGGAAAGAGAGATAAACTGAGAAATGGAGGGAGGAATGAAAAGAGGGAATAGTAAAAGAAACAGAGCTTGAAAGAAGGTAAAGATCCATAGAGGGGGGAGGGAGTCCTGAATAGGTGGAGGAAGGGATGAATGGAGGAACAGAGGAAGATAATGGAAAGAGGATTAGAGAATTGAAGGCATGAAGAGATTAATATATTTATTGTACCAAGGAAGGGAAAGAGAAGCAATGTTGGAGAATTCAAACTTTTGTTTTTTCATTAACAAGATGTTGTTTTTGTTTAGTCAAGTGATGCTTCCAAGGGTCAATCTCCTCAAAAACAGCTAACCAGGTTAGTCACCTTTGAATAAATCTGCTTCATTGTTAGCACAGAAAGAAAGTAGAAAGTACTTAAGTTAAGAAATAGAAAACATGTACTGTGTTTCTATTGAGTTTTAGAAACACAAGTGGAAGTTTGGGAGAACAAGAAATGCTGTGGGAACACGAGCCACAGGCGAGTGTTTCCACAGCTTTTTTGAGTTCTCCCAAACTTTCACGACTGTCTCTATAACTCGATAGAAACACGGAGAACATGTTTTCTATTTCTTTTAGAAAACAATGTGACGAAGAAAAGGAAAACAAATTGTTTATTTTGATCATCAAAATGTAAATTCTCTTTGCACACGCCATCATTACATCAGCAGCTTGTGCTAGTTCTGTGTTTCCATCGAGTTATAGAAACACAATTTTTAACCAATCAGCACGTGTATTTTCTTAGGTTTTTTTTTCTAATACTAGTTAAGGCGCAGGGTCATAAGTAGCTCTAACTCATTGTTCTTTATATTAAATTTGTAAATTGCCTTTGATGTGGTTTAATAATTAAGACGTAAATCTGGGACTTTTCGGTTTGTGCGTTAATTGTATCAATTTAGTGAATTATACATTTGCAGGTGTCAGACTGTTGTCACTCAAGAAGACATGTATTCTCATGTACTATCTGTGTTTGTTGAGAGCAAGGTAAACAGTTTGCTGTTGATAAGTTAATGTCAAAATGTAAAATTGGTATTTTAAAACTGTTTTCAGTAGAACTCAGTATACAGTCATGATATTGCTCTGGACTTATGCTTAAAACTTACAGTGTTTATAGTGCAGTTTTAACAGCACTCATTTTATCAAGCTGAAAAATTCATACATTGATTATGTTTTACTTAACACGAATTCAATGTCTTTTTCCCTCCTTTTGTAGGATATCAAGTATAAATTTATGGTTGCTGTGTTGGTGGAGTACATTCGCTCTCTGAATCAATTTGAGACTGAAGTGGAGGTAAGAAGTAATAATTGTTATTGTTACATGTCGCTCTTCTGAATAGTGAGCTATGTATGTAATAATGTTGGATTTCTTACATCACAGTTTTGATTCAACAATGGTTACTGATTATTGTACTTTAGTTCAACTTTGGTGCAGTTAAAGCAAGAGCTTTGCAATTTTGTTTTTGCTATACTCCAGTGTCAGACTCTTGATCCTGGGTCTGGATAATGAACCAACAGTGAAGATTCTAGCCTGTTCTGGCAGGCTCTCGGTCACAAGGAACAACAGAAAAAAGTAGGCGACCAAAAGAATAGCAACTAAGCAGGGTCTGAAAGAGAGGAAGGGCAGAGTCCACTCATCTATCTTTCCCCACATGCCATTTCTGATTGTCCCCAATGACTGAGATCCTGGAACAGACTGTTGCGCATGCATTCAGGCTCACTGTTTGGATGAACAGTGTTTTACTCCTGGCATGAAATAAACCAGTTACTGACTCCTGTTGAAGTTTCCTCTTACATTTAAAACAAACACTGTAAAGTTATCATTATTTCTTGCTGCCATATGTCATGTATCAGATCATTGTCATGCAAACTCGTGATCTTTTTCTTTCTCCTTGACAGCACTATCTTTATGAGTTGATTATCAATCTTCTTGTACACAACAAGTGTTTCTACCAGTTGCATCAGGTTTGATGAGCCTTCGTAAATTTAATTTTAGTCTTTTTATATAATTATTTGAGGGATTAATAGTTAGATTTGTTGTTTTTCAAATTTATTTTTTCTGCGATGCCCATGGAATAACATTTGAAGTTCTTATCTTGTTTTAGTTCGTTCAGTATCATGTTATAAGTGACTCCAAACCATTGGTAAGAGAATCAACACTGTTTGAATATGACCTTATATTATGTCATTGACCCATTGTTCACAAATTGTTATTCTCTCACCAAGCATTTCTGACGTGACTTGTTCATATTTTAAAACAAACGACCTTCATTTTGATGTCCTTATTTTTCAGGCATGCCTTATGTTGTCACTTGAAAGTACTTACCCTCCAACTTATCAGCTAGCCTTGGATATGCTGAAGGTGCAGTTGATGTTAATATTGCATAGACGTATGTGAAGTATGTTAGTATTTTTGACTCAACCAGAGCAAATCCATTATTACTGGGTTGAAAACTAAGGCATCAGACACCTTTCCTTCCCTTTTGGGACACTTGTAATTGTTTTATTTCTTTATTTTAGAGACTTAACACTGCCAATGAGGAAATAATAGAGGTTCTCCTTTCTAAACAACAGGTAGGTCACCACCATGCGCAAATAGATAAACACTTAGAAAAGTTTGTTTAGTGTAATGCACTTCTAAAATATTGAATGCACTCCATTTTTCATTTAAATATTCCATCTCATTCATGTTTTTCCTTTCTGCAGGTGTTACCTGCATTACGTTACATCCGTGCGATAGGTGCAGAAGACTCTGCATCACCTCGAAAGTTTTTAGAAGCTGCCACAAACCCTGAAGATTCCATGCTTTTCTACACTGGTATGCCAAGAGATTACAACCAATCATAAATTGATACACTGAGTTCTTCTTGTTGCCTTTTCACCTGCAACCAAAAGTCTGTGATGAATGTTTGTGCATTCAGTTGGTCTGCCAGCTGGCTGGCCGGCTGGTCAGTCAGTCAGTCAACAACAACAGTTTATTTCTACTACTGTAAACAACTAAAAGAATTTACAAGATTATAATTATAAATATATAAATAAACAGTAGAGTACATACAGTAGTGGGACACCCAAAATAACTAAAAAGCTAAACTAGTTGGGTGACCGTAATTATAATAATTAAAAATGTAAGAGTCAGGAAAGAGGCACAACAAATACATTGGTACACATAAGTATCACAAACTTGGTACAAGATTAAATATACAAAACAAAACAAAATAAGTAGATATAAACTATCAAAATATCAGTAAAGATTAATAGAGACTAGTGAAATGCAAAGTTAGTTCTTTTTTAAATTGATTAGAAGTACAACACTTGAATCTTTCATCGAGTTCATTCCATAATTTAGGTCCATTAAATCATAAGTAAGTCATTCATTCATTCAGTCAGTCTGTCTGTCCACCCACCTGTCAGTCAGTGTCAGTCAGTCATTTAGTCAGTCAGTCTCATAATTATGCATCTCATGTGATTCCTTTTTCCTTACTTTGTATGCGTCTTTCTTTTACGTACAAATACATGTATTTTCATTGATGCCTTTTTCTTTGTTGCAGTGTACAAGTTTTTTGAACAACGTAATGTACGGCTACGTGGCAACCCAGACTTTGCTCCAGGTGCAAAATTTGTTTTCATTATTATTACTTAGTCAATATTTTGTCTTTTCATTGGTTGTGAGTATGGTAAAGTTAATGCCAGTACTTTAAAGGTATATCAAGAGGTTATAACTTAAAAGTTATTCCTCCCTCATCCTATTGTATTTTGATCCACAAGAATGTTATCAAGTTATCTCTGCCATTAGTGGAAATCCTGTTGTAGAATGAAGGGTTTAGTTTTTCAATATTATTATATTATCTGTGGTGAAGTATCTCTTATCTTGTCCATGTGTTTTCAAAGGCGAGCACTGTAACGTATATGTGAAGAAGTTCGAGTGTCTGTTTGGATCAAATCGCAGTGGACAAGTTCCAGTTAATGGAGGAATCAACTGAACAGTGGACAAACTCTGGAGACACCTATTACATGTTGTACAGTTATCATTGGTAAATGAATTAATGATATTGACAGATTGTCACAGATATCTGGTTTGGCAAATTAATTGATTGTAGGTAGCAATTAAGATGGTAGGAAATAAGCTCTATTTGTTATTTTTTCCTGGACCAAAGGTAGATAGCTGAACTACAGGACTCCAGTAGTTCAGACAACTGTTAAGTTTCATGTCCTGTTTTATGTCAAGAAAGCTTACTAGATTACAGGTTAATGTGGCAAATTCTGCTACCACTTCCTCAATTTAACCTGGAGTGTTCAGGAACCTGGCAGTTATTCTACACATTTTAGTTTTGGGTTGTGAGGATGAACAGAGTGTGAAAATTCCATAGGAGTAAAAATAAAGTTAGATAAAATTAATTAGCTTGACAAGGGATGATAAGGAAGGTATACCATATGACACAATAAACATAGGAGACAACAGAAATTCTCACTTCAAAATGTTTATTAAACTCCAACTATGTTGTAATGGCCGAGTTGCTTACAAAGCAAACATGTACACTAGTTTCTGCATTGTCAGTTTGTGTGGAAGAGAAGAGCCTGTTCTTAGTTGAATGTACTCAAAAGTTTGAAAACTTTAATGAATTTATTAGTAGATAATTTTTCTCCAAATAATAAAATTATAGGAAAAATAGATTTTCTAGTTAGCTTCATACATTATATGGAGAAATTGATTTTGTCATTTAGAAGGCATTAACTGTATCACAAATTTTTGTTGGATGAATTTACTATAAGGTTGCCGCTGTATACAGTATATAATGTGCAATTTACACTCTCCCAAAAAGAAACTGAGCACTCGTGAAATAATAGTATTGTATTTTTTTTTTCATCCAGTGACTGACTAAAGGTTTTCAATTGCCATGTCTTATTCAAGACTTCTATGTTGACTTTAATACAAGTTATATAGTGTCCCTCTTGGCAATAAATATGATAATACCATAATACCATACTTACATCATTTACATGTATGTACAAAGTAATGACTGTTATTTCATTACTGACATTTTAATACTGAATGAAAGTTTAGGTCAAACCATAATAATTTCACAGCAATATATACATGAAATTTAGAACCTCTGACTTTAATATGTTACATCAACTGTATATTATATGTCTTGAAATTGAAATAAAGCTGTTGAAGATTTCATCTTCTTAATTTCTTGCAAGGGAAATATAATTTAATAATTTTCTTTGAGAAAACATATTAATGTATCATTCATTGTACAAAATTTATTTTAATTCTAATCTAAACTTTCAAAATCTCTAAAAGTAATTATATTTTGCTATGTTTGTAATGGGAGAGGTGGTCCACTGTGGATGTCACTGTCACTTTCCCAATTTCCTTCAGATATGATGGGACGTGGAGGTGCAAAGATGTTGGGAAATCTGAAAAACAAATGACAGAAGATATACTTCAGCACACTGAATTATCAAAATCGCGTAGAATAGAGTGGTGAAATCATGAACATCGGGTAATAATTCAAGTTTTTCACTGGTCACGCAAAACCTTCAGGTCATGGATCACAAAGAATAATTTCTTAAATTTACATTTCACAGAAAATAAAATCAGTTAATCACACATCATGAGAATACCCCTGTATGACCCTCATCTAAAAGGGGCCAGGGATGGCTGCACAGAAATGTTGCCTGGTCAATTAGCAAACTTCCACTACATTACATGTACTCTATATAAATTCTTACGGAAGGTTTGATGTTCATACCTTGATTGTGACATGTCATCTGCTGGTTTCCTGTTTAACAGAGTAGAGTTGGGAGCCCTTGCTTGCATTATTGCAGCCAATGGTTTTGTGCCCCTAGGAAGTGCAACTGAGTGGGGTCCTCCAGGTACACCTCTGTCATAAATTAAAGGATTCATTCCAGGATTAATCATGTAACCCCCATCAGTGATTGGTGGTCCGTGGATTGGTGGAAGTGAGGGTATACTGGAGAGGGTGTTAGATGAGCTTGATATGAAGTCTGAAGATGTGCCTCCTTCAAGGAAGTGCAGTTGTTTTCTTTGCCGTCTTCTGGCATCTCTGCTAGCTTTCCAGTTCATTAGAAATCGCTTGGCAGTCTCATTAATTTCCTTGGCATCAAGCATCACTATAACAAATATAGAATACAATGATTATTACAACTTTTATCATCTAATTCACTAATAATGTATTCTTACAGAAATTCATCTATCTTTTGTTATTTCGGATCATCTGACTTCTGCTAGATCCCAGAGTCAAAGGATATTACAAAAATGGTCTCGACTCTAGTGCAGATAAGGTGGCAAATTATGCAATTTCGGTTTTAGATATCTTAGCAAGTGTAAAGGTCAGCAACATTTACTGTAAGAACAACACATGTATAAATGTAGATTTCATAACAGGAAATTTCATTGTAAGTACTTTACATACCTAATGATCTTGACATGACTATAACTCTGTCTCGGTACTTTTTCTTGAGACACAAAGGATTTCCAGACAGCTCTAACCTCCACAATGACGGCCATGATGCCAGGACTCTTGAAAGTTCCTACAGGAAAAGATTTTATTAGTGTTAATGTAACTTACAGGAACTTGTACTGTTTGGAAAATCATATAAAGGGTTTTATTAGTGTTCACAAGTCTGAGAACAATGTACAGTCACATAGAGCAACATACACTGTACCTTCATATCTGAAAGGCAGTTGTTTTCTACAAAGAACTGTGTTATGTTCTTGAGGCATTTCAGCTCTTCAATAGAGTCTATGTTGTTTTCAGAAATGTTCAATACACACAAACATTTCTGCAAATAAAACAAAAATATGATAAGTAACTGACATACTAAGAATCATCCAAGAAGTCATTTGACTCATTTATTATCACCATGATAAATTTACAATTTCTCCTAACAAGTACTATAAGTGGAGCCCAGTAGGGAGAATTTGTATTCAAACCTAAGGATGCATACTTACAGAAAGGGCTTGAAGTGACCTTGGCTCAAAGAGTAGTTTTTCACCAGGGGGTAGACTCTGTTTCTCAATGTGAAGCTCCCTCAAACTTTCTAAGTTTTCTAATCCTTCCACAACTGTGATGGAATTTGAACCAAGATATCTGAAAATTGTAACAGAGTGTTTCATTAATTAATGTATAACACACTCTGATTAGAAAGCAGTGTGTCTACCTTGCTTGAGGCTACATAAACACAGCACACATATCTCAGTAAAGTAAAGTTTTGCTTACAACTTTGTTAATCTCCTAAGGTTGTCTAGTCCTTCTATCTTTGTTATTTCATTTTTCTGGAGGTACAAGTGTGTCAGGTTGGTTGCAAATCCAAGATTCTTGATCCTTGCAATATTATTGTCGTAGAGGTAGAGAACTGATAGGTTGCGACAGTGATAGAGATTGTCCTGCAACGAGATCAATGGTACACTATCTTAGCACACACCCTTAGTTTAGCTTAGCTTACATAAGCCTTATTCACATTTCCAGAATGCTCAGTATAAAAAGAAATCCCTAAGAATTGCAAACATTTTGCCTATGAAGTCTTACATTATCTTTTCCTCTGTACGTGAAACCATACATTAACACTCAAATTCAGGAAAAGGGTTTGTTTTAAGGATCTCTTTACAATATTGAAAGCTTTTGTCTTCAAAAACGGCTTACAACTTTTCCAACAAGATTAAGTCCAAGTAAAATATAAAGTTCAGGTGCATGTTGCTGTGTTGTAAGCTCATTGAGCAATTTATAAGCTAGTTCAGCCATTGAGAAGCATAGTAATAACTTCAAACATGAATAACTAGAAGCATAATGACCAAAATGAATTGAAATCTATATGGTATCCAACAACGAGATTACCGATCGAGCCAGGCGAATCGAACAGTCTATGAAACTTTTCAGATCTACTTACAATTTCATCGATGTTCTTCTCGGAAAAATAAAGATGAGTCAACCTTCGCACGTACTGTTGCACAGTTTCGTCTCTTCTTTTCTTTGTATGGCTAGGAGATTTCGCCAACATTTCCAATGTAATCTTTCCCATTTTGAAATAATCACACGAACTGTCTAGCGACAAATTGTTTGAGCATAATATGAATACAGATATCACGTGACCAGAAAACATTATCCGTCTCCCTGGAAACAACTATGGGACCCAGTTCTCCCGTATGTACGCAGTCGAGAGGTACTGTGTCGGAGAGCGACGAGAAACAAGATGGCGGCGGAAGTGGTAGGTTAGTGTTTTTTTCATGAGGACAACCAAGTTCCTAAACAACTTCAGGTACATTCATATTGTGTGCTCTGTGCATTATTAATGTACAGTTAGCTTATTTGGGAACGGCTTACATTGCTGCTTAATTATTAGTGGTCAAGTTGAAAAACAAAAGAATATTTCGTGTTCGGAAGGTTAATTGGCAGTGTAAAAGATCACAATTTTGGAGAGTGCTGTTCATCTTTTATGCCAAAAGGAACTGAAAAGCGTGTTTTAACTATTGGCTTTTTGACATTTTGTCTTTTTACGTTTACTTTTGAGGCATTTTTCGAATTTTTTAGCTTTAGCTTCCATGCTTTTGCAAATATCAAAATCGATTTGTGACTGACGCATTTCCGACCCCCTCTTTATTAGTGACGAATTGGAAATTGCAAGGCCACTTAGAACTGCGAGTTATTGAATACGAGAACCAATGTTGATCTAAAAACTCGGAATAAAATCGTAGTAGTTTACCTTCTTGAATATCTTGGGACGCCGTCTCGAGAAAGGGCGCGTTTTAAAACTCAACAAAATTTATCGGTTGCATATGGCTTAGGTAAATGTTTCTCGTATACTCGCATGATGGACAAATTTATTTCAGCAGTTTCAAGGCGATAATGTTTGCCAGGATATAACGAAATCAGATGAGATGTAGGACGTTGGTTGGATAAAGAAATTACCGTTCATAATTCCCATCCAGTTTGGAGAGCAGCGAAATATGTCTGGAGACCTACAAGCGACGATAGAGTTTGCAGTGGAATTTTCGACGTTCCACAATGTCGATCTCTTTCAGCGCGGGTATGTATCATTTTAAAATGTTTAATTGTCATTTTCAGCTACTTTTACCGCTACTTTTGTTTATCTTAATTTTCTTGGTTCAGCTGAACGCTCAGTGGTATGTTGTCTTCCGAAAAATCTAACATCTAAGCTTAAATTTGTGCTCCAATTTACAGCAATATATTTCTTGTTCACTTATTTTTCACATATTTTTGAAGCAATCTAGTGTTGCTCTATAAACCAACTGATCACAATATTATTTGTTGTTGAATTCACATTCATGAAGTATTTGGTATTTTAGAATATTTAGTACTGCTGAGTTTTTGTAAATATTTATTGTGCATTGTTTGTACAGTCCTTCTTACAGAGACTTTGCATATTTTGTGTTACAGCTATATAAGCTTATCAATCATATGTAACTTAAATGTATAATAATAAAAATATGTGCTTTTAAGACTTTGAAAAGAGGCTGTTTCTTTGGTTATTTTCATGAGTAAAAGTGGGTACTTTGAAGACAGCTTGTTTTTGCATAATAATGTAAAATAGTCATACAGAAAAGTCTTGAGGCATATGTTTCTTTGCTAGATATTTTCAAGCCATCAATCAGAAACCTGTGGTCCTGCATGTTTACATTTGGTTAGGAATAGAGTTGTTAGGTGTAATTCTAGGAATTTCTTGGTCTGCTGAAATAAATAATTTTTTCATTAGGTCAAGTAGTACTAACACTTTAATTGGACTCAACTGTTGTAATTTTCAGGTATTATCAGATCCACTGTATGCTCAAGCCTCCTGTAAAAGCTGCAGCAAGCACAGAGGTAGAGAAACGACTTGACATTGGCTCAGGTAAGATTTTTTGGTCAAAGATGACATTTTCTAGCAGTTCATGATGTGGATGATCCTAGACTTAAAGCATGTGCAAATGCAAGTACAATCACAAAAGCAAGGATATAATTATGTAAATAAAAAATGTTTTGATTATTTTCTTGCTCTTCCATGTCAACATTTCGAACCTAAATGCAAGCATTAGCAAGCAAGGTGTTAGCTGTGTGCCATCTTGGAAGATGTATTAACTATTGTTGTTAATGATTAAACAATTACAACTTATGATTTTTAATTTGCTATTTTTGTTTCGTGTTTATATTATTATTTTTTGGACACTTATTACATTTATTATTTCACTCTTACTAGACATTCAAGGACAAGAATATCAATTTGGAGCAACTATTACCCCATCTGGAGGGACAGCCATCTCTAAGACGTTTCAAATTCTTTACAGGAATGAGTCCATTATGTTGAATGATTCCTTTGTGTTCCGCCTCCACATGTTGGTTAACAGTGACAAGGTAAGTCAACTCCCGCGCTGTAGCTATATTAACCCGTAGCTAATAAAAACTGTGGTCCAAATTTGCTGAATTTGAAACTTCAGTTTAAAATATTGGACGCAAAAGTGATGTTCATTTAGATCATTTATTTAACAAATAGAGAAGCCTGAGCTGTGTAGTACACTGTGAAAAAGCACAACGGGCATTTGAGAACACAAGGGAAATGTAGAAAACACGCTCCGCAGGCAAGTGTTTTCTACATTTCTCGAGTGTTCTCAAATGTCCAGAGTGTTTTATCACAGTGTAATACACGGGTTAGGCTTCTTTATTTGCTTTATGATTTAGATTTTACACACACAAAACAATAAAACACACATTTTCTATGTTTTATACTCGGATAAAACATGGGTTTTTGACCAATCAGAGTGCACGCAGGGTCCTGTCTATACTATAATAGGTAGTAAAATTATAGTGCTCAACTGCTTTGGAGATTGTGATTGCCAATCAGTAAATGAAGCAAAATGATGAAAGCATTGTTAAACAAAATGTTTCACTCTCCTTTCACCAAACAGTAAGACTAAATTTATTTTTTTCTTTATATAATCTTTTCATCAGGTTGTCCAGGAAATTGACCAGGCTGATTATCAAATGACAGTGGAGCTGTTCTTCTCTGACTCAGAATATGGGTGAGAAATTTTTCTGATCAATGCATGCCGATCAAAATTGTGTCATGCTGTTACTGTATGCCTTCCATGGCTCTTTGCACATACAGTGGAACCCTGCATTACTGCCAACCGGTTAATACTGTCCCCTCATTACTTTGGCCACTTTATTCTGGTCTGAACAAAAGGCCACCCATTAATACGGCCAGTTATTTGTGGCCCGTTGGTGACCAGATTAACAGGATTTTATTGTACCTGAAGAGTTGTGACAGAAATTATTATTGATGTTTCCTCTGCCAATCAATATTTTAGGAATTGAGTACTTTTGCAACAGCTTACCGATAGTATTTTTGGCCAGAAGTTAGAAATCAACAGTTTTTTTCATGGTAACTTTTGGAGGTGCAGTGACCAACATAGGTTATTGAATTGGATTTTGAGTTGAGGGGTCTGGGTTTGTGGAATCCCTTATGAAAATGCTTTCAAGAGTTATCCATGGGGATCTTTAAGGAGCTGCATATTAAGGATTTATGTGTTGTCACTCATCTTGACAATCCTATAGAATCTTAATTTATAATCTGCTACACTCTTTGAGGATCTTTCAAATCTTGCAAGGATTTGTCTTATCCCTGTACCTATCCCTGTAAAGATCCTTCAAGCATCTTTTAAGATCCTAAAGATTGTACAAAGGATCCTTTGATGACTCCGGTAAATTCCTAAGCAAATCTTTGAAGATCTCAAAGGATTTTTGTATCTATCTTGGCCAGTGTCAAATCTAGTCAAAATCATTTGCGGGAACTAAAACTTTGTTAAAAAGAGGTTATGATGGTAACTTAACATTAAACTACATATAATTTGGCATATTGTTTGTCACTGTGACTTTAATTATAATGCTCTGCCATTTCTTTTCTATTTTATTGTACAGACTTGAATCTGTTGAGTCACTGACAAGTGTAAGCACACAGACATTAAAACTGCACATGTCTTGTGTGAAGGGTCTGCACCACCATGTGCCCATCTTGTTTGATTATTATCACTTTGCTGTCATCGACACCACAATTCATGCCACAGTAACAGCACTTGGCCTTCCTGATCACAGGTAAGCCATTTCTCAGAGTGAGTGTACTTTCAACCTTAGGAATTGCGCATCTAATAAAAGGAAAGGAGAATATTTTTCTTTCTATAACCATGGGGGAGCTTTAAGCAATTCCTCCTCTAGAACTAGCACTGAATTAAGCATTCCTACAAACTTAAATGGCAAATTGAACTGCTAATGAAAATAAATTGCTTGTACTCATGTGTGGTGCTTTTTTTCTATTTATACTCTTCAGCATTGTTAGGCCTGTAAAGAACAGCTGGCTTGGTAAACAACCATCCAATCAACGGGTGTCAACACCAACGTTTTATGTTGTGTTGTTCAGTAACAAAGCCTTAGCCCCCCAGGTATGGATGAGTTTGTTCTGTGTGTAGGTATGTGTTTGTGAGACAAATGGCTTCCATATATTTTCATGTATTTGGTACTCACTAATTAGTTCCAGTAGACTCGAGCAGAAGTAAACTTTACTGATATACTAATGTAGCCAAGGGTCACATTGGTCACAATTTAAACACAACTGATTAATAAATGATCGGATAAGCTTTAAGTGATATGTAACAAACAATTATGGATATCCTTGCGATGTTAGGTAATGTTCAATAATGTTCTTTTGCAGAGTTCCAAGACTTCACTTGTTGAAAAGCAGTTACAGTTTGCGTATGACACACACAGGTACAGCCATATTGTCATTTCTGGAAATAGCTTTTTAGCCCAATTAGAAATATTGTCTTCAAAAGTTACTGAATATTGACAAATTAATAGTTACAGGTAAGTGAAAATTCAGATTTCAGTGATTCAGATTGGACATAAAAGGTTAGTTAACCATCCCTTATCCAGGGCTCTGCTCTAGAAGCACCCAGGTGCCACAGGCTACTAACTTTTGCCTTTGGGGGACTGGAAAAACTTTTTTCATATAAGCTTTTAATAGTTCTGGGCTCCTTGTAATTTTTCTTAGACCACAGCCTTGAGTTATCTACCATCATGTGCAGTATAATTTTCAATATCATACTCAGTTGCGTGCTTTTGATCAATAAGTTTCTTTTTCTTTTGTCAATTCAGGGCATTATGCAGTACTCTTTTGTCTGCCCAAGTAAATCTGCTGGCTTATTTCCAATGTTTAACTGAGCTTCTTCCTGAAAATCAGAGGATGGATCTTGGTACGATTTATCAAGTATTTCTGTAGTAACTACCAAGGAGTTATAAAGCAAAATCTGACATGTGTGGACCCTCTTTTAGGACATTTTCTTTGCTGTCCAATTCAATATCCTATTTAAATCGGTGCCTCTACACTGGTACCATAGCGGTATTCAGAAATAATGGCTGTTGTATGGGGAAAAAATTGTATCATACTGTGTTGTTGTCATACTAAGTGCTTCAACTAAGTAAATAATCGTCTTATCAGGTATGATAGACTTTGGTGAGAAGCTGGATGTGTTGTGCAGTACAGTAGAGGTACACAAGTTGTTTCTGGAATATCTTTTTTCTTTATCCAGTATCATTGTCTATTTTTGTTGGCTCAGATCACAAATTCAATGATATTAAATATTTTGTCTTACTGTTTGTAGGCTACAGTTGGTTGTGAGGAAACATTTTCTCAAGTATGCAGTGACCTAAACAACCTTAGTTCAGAGGTGAGGGGCATGCTGTCTTTCAATAATTTTCCCATGTTATGGTTAGTGCTCCATGCAGCTGTTAGTAGTTCTGTGCATGCATAGCGGGCCTCAGCCACTACTTCTAAATTATGTCAACATGGTTTTGAGAAGGTCGTTACCTAGATCGTGAGAAACTAAGGAAAAGTAGTTTTGAAGGACAATACACTCAGGACAACTTATCACTCATATAATCCAAAGGGTACAGATCACTCGTCAAAAGAAACAGGTGGACATGGATTACAATAGCAAGACTTGGATATGTGACACTGTTGCTTTTGAAATACTTTAGGAACCAGATTCCTTTCAAAGGTCCTGTTATAATACAAATATCAGTTCCCTGATAATATGGAGAAAATGTATTAAGTTACAGTTTATTTGATGTGTTGTTCCAGAAAATATCCATACTCCCCACAGAAGGGTAGTTCGTTTGAATCCCAACCCCCTTAAAATTCCAGTTTAGCTTTAAAAAATTTGGTGTGTGATATATCTGCCCCCCTCCAAATGTCTAAGCTTGCATGGACTTGTAGACTAACAAACTGGTTTTTACTGTTGCTGTGTAGCTTTCCTTAGCATGGTCACAGTTCCTAGAGTTCTTTAGTCTGAACAAAGCTATTTTACCATTTATGAGAAAAGAACACCACAACCAAAGGGTAAGTATGAAATACTGTAACATTTCCAAAGTTACATCCCCAGAAATTAACATCACAAAATTATGACTGCTAATAAATCCCGAAAGTAGCCACCCCCACCTCCACCCCCCTGAAAGTAGCAAGTCCATCCTCATCTCTCCCTCCCCCTGGAAAATAGCAAGAGCAGCAGCCCTTAAAACTCATTCTGCACATGTTAGTTTTGCTTTATTCCTTCCTCCATTCTATTGGACATGGTAATTGTTTGTTTGTTTTTTTTTTTTTTACTCTTCTCAGCTTTCTCATTTCTCGGAGGCATTTTTCATTCAGGAGTACCCATGGAATGAACTTCAAAGCACACCGGATCAGTTGTAAGCAGATAGGAAGTGATACTATTTTTTGATGTATTGAAAATTCTGAGAACTTTCTTAGGAATTTCGTACAGCGTTTGTTGGGAAGAGCTGCAGATTTCCTTCATACAAAGCTGATCCACACCATATCAGAAAACTTGTCAGGGTTATGGTTCTTCTTAAGCCCTGGCCAAAAGGACGCGCAAATAGACGCATGATTGGCCAGGCCTTGCGTGCACTTGCGTTGACCTGCGCTCACTTTGGTCGAGATAAAATCTGCGCGCTAGTCGACGCAAGTTTTTCACCGTTTGGCCACCCAACCTAAGTCAACGCAAGTTGAGTGACGTTCATTCGTTGCTACAGCAACCTATTACCCAATGAAATACGGGATGTTTCTGCCATGAAAAGTTTTTTTTTTTACGGCGACTTGCGTGTACTTGCGAGGAAACTTGCGAGTCCGTTTGGCTACCCCGGCAAAGCAAGTCTCTGTGCAAGTTCAACTTGCGGCTACTTGCGACTTCTTGCGAGTTCGTTTGGACGGGGCTTTAGAGTTGCTCTGATCCATTTTGTGGTTTTCCCTCAGGTTTCAGCAGCATCAGAGTCTGGCTCAGAGTGTGAAAGGATCCCGTTATTATCAGACCATTCCTCCAGTTCAGGTGGAGTGTCCTCTGTTAGATGGAGATCCCACTTCGATTCCAATCATATTCGAAGACAAGTATAGTTTCTCTGAACCCAGAGAACCAGGTACTTACAAACCCCTTTGTTCTGGAGATTTTGTACCCAAACTTGGTAAAATTAGATAAACATTCTAACATTAGTGTCGAGATGGAGTTCAACTGATCATGATAGCTGTGCATTGGTCACATTAAGCTGAGAAATGAAACGTTTTTAACTTATAGCTGTGATCTTAAAGCTGCAAAATGTAGTGGTTGCTGATAAATGCCGAAAACGTTAACTATTTTTGCTGGCGAGGGAGACTCCAGCACCCCGTCTCGACCTTCTAATGTTGATTGGGTTCATAATCTTCCTAATTTAGCAATCTGGGTGTTTGTTTATTTAGCATCAGTTGTTTTGACTTTATTGTCAGATCTTCCCAGAAACTCCGAGTTGGAAGACATATTTTTCACGGTGGATTCGGACGAGGTTGATAGCGCCGGCATGGATGACAGATTCCTCCTTATTAACGGTAAAGGTAAATAAATGTATTTTCAGTACTTCCAGAGAAGCTGCCCCACGGAATCGTTTCAGTTGGGCGCACTCCATGAAGTTCTCAGGACTTTGCACGCTTCATAGCAATGCTCGAGCAGTTTCCTGTAGGCGAGTGAGACTTTTTGAAAATAACAGTCTTGATCTTTCTGTGTGTAAAGTAACAGAATTGTTTAATCCATTTAGATTCTGATGAAGCCGAGAAGAACGGTTCAGCGTCACAAGCAGTGTCAGAAGAGAGTGTCCACGAAGCTGAGACACAAGCCAGCCATGATAGCGAGGCACAAGCCAGTCACGATAGCGAGGCAACAGGGAAGAACCTTGACAAAGGATTGGAGCAAACGGACGAGACAGATGAGACAACCGAAAACAGCGAGACAGCTCTAGACGACATAAATATTGCGATAAATGGCGGGACAGACGATGCTCCAAGTGAAGATTCTTCACATTTACTGGAAGATTTGCAGTCGGCGTTAAGTAAATGGGAAAGCACCCAGCCGCTTATTCAACAAGAAGACGCTAAGGCGCCTGATAATGAGTCTGATGTTAAAGAGGATGTTGAAAACGAAAGGACTAGCGAAGTTAAACCTTCTGAGGGCGGCAAGGGCCAGAAAGAAGATAGTTCAGACGACACTGAGGAGTCGGACTTTGTTGATGCTCAAGCGATAAATGGCATTGAAATGCTACCAAGTAGTGACATCAACGCCGATGATTCGGATGCTTCTGGTGAAATTGATAGTTCTGCGGAAAAGGTGTCGAAAGAAACTGTTGATCAGGATGCCGATGAAACAACACTCATCTGCAACGATGCTGCAAAAAGTTACTCTGCGGACAGCACTGAAAGTTCAAACGAAGAAAACTCCGAGGAGCCCGAACTTCAGTTCACCACTGATCGTGATGGCTCGCAAGACGACCTGCTTTCGTCTCCCCCTGACGCGGGAGCGGACTCGAGTAGCTACGAGACGCCGAGGTCTTCCGAAGCATCCCCGAGTGCAACTTCGGAAAATCAGTCCAAAGTTGTGACTATACAACCAACTGTCAACGGAGAATCGTGTCGTAACTCAGTGACCGATGGTGCACCAATCCCTCCATCAAGGAAAAACAAAAAGAAGGGTCTTTCTACGGCTTCATTAGGAGGATGTCTTCCCATGGCCTGCGCCGGAAACGCATCGCCAGCCTTTACTTTATCCCGAAATGATTCTGTTTACGGAGGAAGCGTGCGATCCAGGTTAGTTGCGTATGTAGGAAATTAGAAAAAATTACTTAATGTGTTGATCATTGTAAAAGTGAAGTTGCGGAGGCCTCCTGGCTAGTGCGCTCGTCTCTGGATCGAGTGGTCCGGGTTCCAGTCCTGGCCGGGGACACAAGGGGCGTTACTCTCACAGTGGCTTTATCCACCCAGGTGTATAAATGGGTACCGGCGAATTTAATGCCAGGGGTAACCCTGCGATGGACTAGCATCCCATCCAGGGGGGACCAGAAATACTCTTAGCCGCTTCATGCTAAAGAAACCGAGATAAGCTCCGGCCTGATGGGCTACTTGGCTCGTATGCAGACTTAACCTTTTACCATTTGAAAGGATTAATCGATTTTCGTGTTTTTAAATCCGTCCTTTAGGTTTGAGATAGCGAAAAGATCAGTGAAGCGCAGTTTGAATTATGCCTGCCAACTTTACAGGTGAGACCAGAGGGTTCATGATTGATGAACGGCAAAACAAGAACTGTTTCATTTTCTAAATTCGTCGTCTTTTACGTACAGTCAAAAACGTGAACGGTGATTTTTGTTGCCTTCATATCCGTCATCTGACCATACCGTCAATCAAATCTGTCGGAGAAGCCTCGCCCCCAGTGTCCCTCTTCTTCCTAACCCCGCGTCGAGAAAAGATCCTGGGAATAAGTGTATGCATGGCGGGCACTTTCTGACAATGTGTTATATCAAGAAAAATGCACGTTTGTGATTCTTCGTGAATATTGAAATACTGAAGAAATTTTTTTCACGCTCTCTTCCGTTGCTTACTGTTCATCCCCTTGCTGGCTTTATGACAGAAACAGTAGAGTGTTCATGTGAGGAACAGTTTTCTTTGGTTTATCTTTGTAGTGATCGCCGCTTCCAAGGAATTCGCGAGCCGTACTTTAGTGCCCAGGCTCCTGAAAGCATCCAGACGCACTTGATCGTATGTGTTCATGGCTTGGATGGTAAGTATCCCCTATCAAAATAAGGCTGTCGATATTCTAACTGTTTGACGGCAAGAACAGTATGTTAAGTAATATATCAAACACGAGAGACAGCGTTTCATCGGGATATCCAAACACCGAGAAAGAAGTTGAAAATACGACGCGCAGCGAAGTATTTTAGACAAAATTCGAGTTGTTTGGATAACCAATGAAACACTGTCTCGTATGTTTGATATATCTTCTCAATCGAAGCAAAAACTAATGAGTAAACGGAGAAGTGAAATCGTCAAAATCTATGCTTATTAAGACCGGGTATCCAAACCTCTTTCTCACGGCTGTGATTTTCTTTGTTTTCACTTGTTGAATTATTAATAAGTTTGTGAAGTTAAGAAGGTTAACCGTTTTTGGATGGAATCATTTTCGACCATACGCCGTAAACTTTCCCTTCTCATCATCCTAATTCCTAAATCTTTGAAGTCGATTCGTATCTATCACAATGAATTCATTTTGAGGTGTGGCGGTTGTTTTTCTGTTTGGCAGGCAACAGCGGTGATCTTCGTCTTGTTCGGTGTTATTTAGAGATGGGCCTCCCTTCCACGAAGATGGACTTTCTTATGTCCGAAATCAACCAGGTGAACAAAATGTCTGAAGACTAATACAGCCATGTTATGCACTGCGTGACGATGCCGCACTTATGAGGGTGTTCAAGTTAGTCAAGTCAAACACTGCCTTGACTTTAAGGAGTAATGCTAACCCCACATTTATCTTAGCTCGTCTGTAGACGACTTCTTCAAGTTTACATCTTGTTCTCTGTGAAAAAGTGAGTGCTGTTTCAACATTTACTATGAGGATCGGACTAAGCGGTTTCTCGAGCAGCTCTCAGTCACGGTATTTTGACCGTGTACAAAATTACCTTTTTGATTGGAAGAAAACCTGAAAATAGTAATTACTAAGATAGAAAAACATCAAAGAGATAGTAATAAACCATAGAGGGACAAGGATGGTTGAGGATGGAGAAGATTAACACGGATTGCAAAGTGCAAATTTGATTTTTGATTTTTTTTTTTTCAAGATGCGCAAACCGTGACGTAGCTCCTGTACTCCTTTACTTTCCTCGCAACCCTTTTGTTCATCTTTTGTAATGTTTGATGTTGTCTTAACAGCCTGACACGTTCGTGACATTCGAAGAGATGACTGAGAAGCTTGTTCAGGAAATAACGCATCACATTGAAGCGTACAATCTCTTTCCCACCAAAATCAGGTTAGTTGCTTATGTCTTCATATCCTCGGTCGCGGGTGATGTCACGCCATGCCCATCTGAGGCGTTGCGTGACAATCCAATCAACAGCTGGGATGGAGACTTCTTGTAACATACTACCCTTAGTGGGTTACCTTAAAAGGATATCCTGAACGTGACACTTGGGACATGTTTTCTCTTGATTTTCAAATTGAAATGATTCACTCAGAGAGGAAGGCTTATGAAAGATATTTCTTGAAACTGGCTTTGACAGGAAGTAGAAGCTGTACTCTTTCATCATCTTGGAATTGACTTACTTTTTGGTTAGTTTGCTTGTAATTTGAGTTGTTTCTCAGTTTATTAGGTAAAGATATAAATATCACACCCTTTACCGTGAAAACTGAGGGCAATGTGCTATTGGTGACAAAATGTGCCATATTTATTCTCTTCTACACTTTTAACGCCAGTTTGTGTTCATCTCCGCAGTTTTGTCGGTCATTCTCTGGGTAACATTATCATCCGGTCCGCTCTCGGCCACCCTGAGATGAGGCCCTTTTTGGACAAGATCCACACATTCTTGTCCTTGTCGGGTCCTCATTTAGGAATGCTTTATCCAACGAGCTCTCTTGTCAGCACAGGTAAGAACTGTCTTGCACAGAATCTTTTAAAAGGGTAATTTAGACAGCTTTTTAGTTACTGTAAGTCGTAGGTCGTTACAACAAACTTGACGATGTCGGGGTGAACTGTTACTCATCTAAGCTCGATTACCAGGCGCTGTGCGAGAAAGGAGCCCGATCTTATAATAGTTTCACCCTGGCCTTGTTGTTGTTTACATCGTTTAAATCGCAATTTGTTGTGCACAGTTACTTGTTTTATCGTAGTTAGAGCGGTGTTTGCTTGAAGGTCGAAAGTAAATCACATAATGCTTTAGTTTTTTAAAACTACACTATCCGATCGGCTGAAATTCTCGCGCCGCTTTCAACGTTCATCCAATGAGAAGTAAAACCAAAGCTCTTCGCATCGGCTATATGTATCTGCTTCGAGTTAATTTAGTTCAGTGGATGGCCTGTGTCCTTTGTGATTCTCCGTCTCCGTCTCAGTCCATCAAGGCGCAAAAAAAAAAAAACTTTGTCAGTATCCAGCCATCTTGACCGAACAAGCTTTTTCAATAACCCATATTTATTGAATACCGTTCTAAAGCCCATATATATACAGTAATAATTTTAGACCATTAGCAACTTTTTCTTAAGTACGAATAAAAGTTTCTTATAGCCTACACGTCGTTGCCCTTCATTTCTAGGTCTGTGGTTTATGCAGAAATGGAAGAAGTCGGATTCGTTGTTACAGTTATCGCTGCATGATCATCCTGACCCGCGGCAGACTTTCATTTATCGTCTCAGTCAGTCAGAAGGTAAATGAAATGACCAGTTTGTTAGTGATCTAGAGGTCCATTTGCCAAAGTTGTACAGTGCTTCGTTTTACCGTAAGAGGCGTTACCTTTTTATGATTGAAGTTTGTTTTTCTTCTTTCAGGTTTGCAACATTTCAAGAACATTCTTCTTGTCAGTTCAGTACAGGACCATTACGTGCCATACCACTCGGCCAGGATAGAGACTTGTCGAGCAGCGCTGAGAGAAAACTCCGAGCTCGGTGAGTGGTTAAGAGTTGTTTCCGCAAGAAAACTGTTTTGCAGTCTGCAGGGAAAGTTGTTAGCATCTGTAGTGTGTAGTTTGCCCTACCTCACCCCACTGTCTACTTCCTTCACCGTGCATGGGATAGGTTGTAATAACATTACTACAATACGCGAGCGATACTAATATAACTTATCATTTATTCTCTTTACCAGCTGTGGCTTACAGGGAAATGATCGACAACTTACTCAGACCACTGGAGGATAGAAAAGACATGAACCTTATCCGATACAGTGTCTATCATAATCTTCCGAGCTCGGCGAACTCGTTCATTGGTAGAGCTGCGCATATAGCCATGTTAGATTCTGAACTATTTATCGAGAAACTGCTTTTAGTGTCTGCGTTAGATTACTTTAGATAGGGATGTGTTTCCGACAGTCGTGGGATGGGTGCGGTTTTGGGCCAATTTCTCCTTCCATTCGCCGAATCTAATCACCCCACGTTTACTCCCTTGTCCTGAACTTCATTCAGGGACTTTTCTGATGTCAGTCGTGTTCTTTGTCACTACCAGAAATTGCGATGTAACAAAAAATTATCCACACGTCCTGATCGAGTATATGTGCTTCCGGGCAGCACTCGGAACGCATCCGAAGAGCTTTTGATTGTTAATGGTCCGACAAGATGAGAGCACGAGCGCTTTCCGATAGGCTTGCCTAAGAGTCGGCGCTTACCGATTCTCGTTTGATAGTATTTTAGCCCAGAACTGGAAACTTTTTTAAACGGAGGAAACGAGGTCGCTTTGTTCCCCTTTGTTAGCAAAATAAGCATAGAAGTAATCCTAAGGGTAATGTGATTTTTCCGGAGGGATTATTATTCTGGGAGCCTTTGGGGATTCGTATTGTGCGAAGTGCTCGCATTTCAAAAGAAACCGTGATAAGGTAAAATTAATATCCATTTTGTATGTTTGTTTGTTTGTTTAGGGAGTATAATTTGTACAATATAGAATGTCATCAATCACGTTTATGATAATAGAGGTTAATGGGTTCCAGTATTATAATGGCTCTAGTTTCAGGTTAATGTAGCCTGTGCCGAAAAGCACTCCACAGACAAAGAAAAGCTGAGGGAAATACTAACAATACAACCAAATTGAGTGACTGAGTTTTGGTTACCACAGAGGTTTAAGAAGGAATCCACCAGCAGTTCGAGTAACAAGGGGACAAAAACTTTGTACCGAGATTACTTACTTCGTATTGCAGACTTTAGTGCGTCTCTTTTAAATATATTCCCAAAAGAAATCATTTCTAACAACACCAAATGCAGAAAACAAATTTTGAAACACTTGAAAGTACTGATGAAATGAAACGCTGATGATAAAATTTTACTTGTGTTTGCACAATTTCTCTGAACTTTGAAATTTATTTTCTCGAGTTCTCATGGGAAAATTTTTTGTATTTATATCTTTAGCTTTAAGAAAATATAAAAAGGACTAAAATGCCTAAAATTATTCTGGTACCAGGTTTTTGTGCACTGAAAACGGAAATTGCTCGATCTCCTATCGGATTTAGTTAGTCTCTCTGTGAGTAAGGTAAATGTAGGAGAAACATGGGTTTGAATACCTTAGTGAATGAATGGGTGGACAGGAAATCTGGGCTTCATGAATTGTTTGGATAAAAACGGACTATATTTATGAACATATATACAGCAACTACGTGTTACTAAATGATTAACGGCTGTCGACGGGAAGCGGTAATTATATATAAGATGCGATCCTTATATCATAGGTAATTTAACTTATTTGAAGTGGTGGGTTTATTCTGATGTGAATAGTAATTTTTTCATTTTATAATAAAGACAAAGATCTGGATTGCAATTACTGTGTGGCATTACAAACTCTCTTAAGTGGTTGTGGAACAGATACATGGCTTTAGACCGCGTCCCCACTACTCTTTACGAAACCACGACGGCGACGCCGAGGACAACGTCGATTAAAAAATTGATTTATATTTTACCTACAAATCTCGCGATACTCTTAAGTCATTTAGTTTGTTTATCACTGCCAAAACTATTACAAATCTAAATCCGGAACACAGCGATAAATTTGAAATAAAAATTTGAAATATTAGCCGTCGTGGTTCACGTTCTCCAGACAACGCAAAATTTGGTCATTTCACGTTGTTGTCTTGCAAAGGACGGCAAGAAATGTACCAAGAATTATAACGCACGTGCACAGCCATTGTTCTGCTCATTAATTCTTTTGTTCACTGTGACGTTCCCGTTGCCGTTGCCGTCGTGGTTTCGTAAACTCCCTAGTCTCCTCCGCAGCCGTTATTAGGGTCGTCACGCAACGCTTCTTGGGGGAGAAGCGTTGCGTGACGACCCTAATAACGGCTGCGGAGGAGACTACCACTACTCCGGAAAAATTTTAAAACGTAGCTTTATTTCTACGGTTAGGCCTACTGTCCACACTAATCTGTCACGAAAACGGAGCTTTACGAAAACACTCTTCTAACCGGAGGAATTTGAAAACGCCGGCTTTGCGTTTTAGTGTGGACAAAAAACATGTTGAAAACGAAGACGTCACAGTAATCATGGGATTTCCCTGAGTTTTCCAAAAATAAACACAAATCCAAAATGACCGGTCACTGCTGCGTTTTCAAATTTCTCCGGCGTAGTGTGGACAGAAAACATTCGATGCGTTTTCAGAGTGGAGACGCCTTTTTAAATTTCTCCGGCGTAGCGTGGATATGGCCTTAGATCACTTCCATCGTTTTCATCTAAGTGTGGACACGCCAAGAAAAAAAAAAAATAACATGTTTGTAAATTCGCGCCGTAGTTTCAAGGCACCCGAAATTTATATGCTTTTGATCAATAAATACGGGCGCAACTTTAAACCAGGCGTTTCCCTGTTCAAGGATTTGAGAGTTAAGGTGACAGAAATGGAAGACTACGAACAGTCCCTCTTTCGCTTAGTCCGTCGTGCGTGACGGGAAAGAAAACCGCGAGAAAAAAATGGCCGCGCGAACTCCTAGGGGCGAGAAGCACGCTCGACGGACTAAGCCAAAGAGGTATTACTCGTAGTCTACAGAGAAGGCGGTTATGCTTCCAATACGTGAAATACGTTGAAGGTTTCTTATTCAACATTCAACTATATACAAGTACGCCCTTCAAACTTCAAATGTTTGGCATCGAAACATGTCATGTTGTCAATGGTAATGTTCGTGTCGTCTGCGCAGAAATGTTCGCAGACAAAACCAACATTACTCTTTCTGGTTCCACTCTAGCTGACCTTGAACAAGTGACAAATTCAGAGCTAATGAGTCTTCATTGCCGGCTACAACAAGCAAATAAACTTAGGCTAATATAGTGAAAACTTCGTTCATGGTCATTGGCTCTTCCTGCCTATGACGAAATTAGCATCAAATTAGAAAAACAACCAATCAGCAGAGTTGATCACGCTATATCATAAGGTTTGATTATCGATAATCGACTTTCCTGGTCTTATTTTGTGTTTAATATTTTGAGAGTGGCAGTTTGCGCATTTATTTTTTTCAGCCAGAATATGTTTTTTTTTCCGTCATGCTTGAAATGCTTTTACAAATTGCAAGATAGATGTTCTTCCCCTGTCCGGATTTTTTAACTTAAGGGGGAGGGGGAGGGGGAGGGAGGGAGGGAGGGACATCGCGCCTTATGGAATAAGATCTGACGTATTTAGACAATGGAGAAGGACCACACCCATTACACCCGTGTAATAAGGATCAGTGGAATTAACTATGCCCAGTTTAGCATCCAATTGCACAGTCAGTCGTATTGTACGATTTTTGAAAGGCTATGATGGCAAAAAAGAACGGGAACTGAATGCCCGCTTCATTCAGCATTACTCCGTGTAACTCGGTTAGACTCAGCTGAAATGTATGACCTTCATTCAAGTACTCGCGTGTTGTTTTGCATGTTTTAACCGTTTTCAGACTGGGCGGATGGAAACACGGTCTGTTTAACTTCGGACAATTACCACTTAACAGCTAGTAGCAACCATCCTTATCGCCACGAACGATAATTTCATTGCGATTCCGTTGAAAGAAATGAATTAATTTTAATCTGACATTAGTATATCTATTAAAGCAAGCGTTTGAGAGGACCACATTTAGGTGAGTTCCTTCGTAAATTTTAACTGTTTAGGTTTTGCATTTGAAGTGCACGTACGTTTTGCAAACCAAAAATGTTAATACGATTAATAGCCCTTCTTGTAAATAGCCCTGGGGCAATGGTTTCTAAATTTAAGCCACCTTTGGCAGTTCAAGTCATTTTCGCTTGAATTAACAAAGTTGAAAGCAGAACTTTCTTGAAGATCTGTTCTTGGGGAAATTTTGCACTCTAGTTTATATAAACTAAAATCTAAAGAAGCAAAAGCACAAGAGCGAAAAAGAAGTAATTTATCCGACCTGTAGAGATGATCTGATATTACTGTAGTCAACTGACGCTTCTAACCTACTGAAATTTTCAATGGCTTGTCCCCGCCTGTCCACAACCCACTGAACCCAGACTCTATTCAACCCAAATTTTATCGCAATTCCCCCGATATTTAACCATTATGCTGCGTCATATATGCCTACTCGAAGTGAACCACCAATACGTACATATGCGGTTGTCACGGTTCTCTTTGGCCTGCGATACAAACTCTCAAACAAATAAATTTTTTATCTAATGTTTCTTTAAACCTTTCACAGTGTAAATTATCGTTTTAAATCCAGAATCAGGGATATTTTTCCACCTCAGTTTGCTGTCATCCGAGGAGTAAAACGTGTTTTCGCGGGGGTGGTAGTAGGAAATTCTGAACTACCACGTGACTTAAATGGGCCAATCAAATTAACAGAAAAGAGGCGGTCGAACTAAGTCGTGTGTCGCATGTGGTGTGGAAATCCATACTACAGTTTTATTACTTTTCTACAGAGTTTTTAGTGTATTTTGTAGATATTTCAACTATATATAAAGGAGGAGAGTATCTTAAACAATGGTGGACCAGCCTGGCGCTGGTGGCTCTCGCTCCTACAAAATCCGTGGGTATACGAGAGAGAGACAATCTGCGAAACCGTATGCCCGTCCACCTGGGCGAAAGAAGGTACGTCAGTTGAACTTCGTCCAATATTGAGTTTCCCGTTTCCTTAAACTTGTAAAACGGTGCTTTCACTATGAAAGAAGTAGCAGTCTTTAACTTTATACGTAAACTGAGCCGGTACTACTTTGTTGGGAAATAACCCCATGCTCTTCGTGTGTTGCATTGCAGGGAGTTATTGAAACGGTTAAAGATTTCTTCTCACCGGCATGGCTGGTAGATCTTTTTAAAGGAACTCAGAGGTCACAAGCTGTCGAAATCGAGGACGCCGAAGATGAAAATGACCACGACGAAGTGTCACAGAGAGTTGAACAAAGCTCCAGTGTAGATTCTAATGAGCGAGCATTTAGTCGACTCGACCAAAGGGTTTCCGCACCGACCAAGGTCGGAAACGGGCAGTTGGGATCTTCGTTCGGGCCGAGATATTTTTCGTCAATTCTACGAGAACGGGAACTTTCTAGCGAAACACCTTCGACTTCAAGACCTTCACGAACGTTTGGCTTATCTAGCGGAGATGATCGCCTCGCAGAAGCTTCTACGAGTTTGGGTAGATCTGAGGAATGCGAGAGCGAAGTTCCAAAATCGAGGAACGAGGAAGATTTCGCGCAACTGGAAACCGTCGTGGTAAGTTGAATCACTTACGACGTGATAAAATATAATTAATTAGTGACAATGCTCGCACTGGTCTTTGTGAAATTCCTTTGATTGGAAAAAGGGGCTACAATTTTAGCTTGTGCTCAGAATGCAGCCCCCAAATGGATGCGAGTTGCATTGATCAAAGGCCAAGGCTAAATACTTTGGTGGGTGAAAGTGTTATCAAATTATTTAATCACTCATAATAACATTCACTCATCTGGGTAGTTTAGACTTCAAAGAAGTACGCAGACTACTCCAGGTTACCATGTTTATTTGCTCATGAACAACAGAAAATCCTATATCTGGTAGTTATGCACTATATTAATTATTTCCACTTTGATTCACCATGTACATCTTGTGTAGGTATTTACTTTCTTACTGTGTAAGCTTCCTTTGTATGGCACATTCTGTTAATTAAAATGTACATGTACCTTACGGAAATGAATGATGAGTGATGGTATGCGTGTGATCTGACGGTATAAATAATACCATCCTCCGTTGCAGATTGCCGTGTAAAACTGGTATTCTAAAAATATTTCCACTTTGTTACATTATTCAACTATAGTATAGTAGGCGTCTTCCATTTTTCCTGAAATCTGGTGCCAGTGAACTGATATTTCACCACATTAATGCTCAGTCTACCATAGCAAACTTCACAGAATTATAAGGTATATAGAAAGTTTACATCAATCTTTTTTCATGGAAATTGCAATCTGAAATAAGGAAGTAGATTTATGAACAGTAATGAGCAATCAATAGTTACCATCACTCATCATAAGTTTTGTTGGCGTCAAGGCCTGTAATTAAAGAGGTCAACACAGTGTTTTAAAATACTATGTAGCATAAAGTGTTTAATCTGGTCTTCACTTGCGATGAATGGAAGGATAAGTGCAAGGAAAGGAGTCCACATTTAAACATAGAGATGTGGAAACACTAAAACCTTGCATGCGTGCTTTCATTTCGCAGTGTTTCGTGTTATTATGCCTTTAGTGAATACCAAGCTAAAGACAAACCAAAAATAATTTTCTGATCCTATGAAGAAAAATCTTTTTCAGAATTTTACACAGGAGACCTAGTATATCCTGAAATGCTTTTACCTTCAACCTTTACAGGAAGAAGACCTCTCTATAGTCCAAACCAACAGGCAAGACATGAGTAAATCAGATTCAATCAAGACTTCCACTCCTGCCTTGTTTTCGACTTCTGGGGTCAAAAGAAGACCCAATACCTCAATATTTGGAGAACCATTATCCACGTGCGAAGCTTCATCATCAGGTGGAGCAAGTACATCCAGGCCACAGCTGTTCAAGCCATTGTCTGAATCTCGTCCTCAGGCTTACTCCTTACCTAAAAACAGGCCCTCTTTCTCTGTGGCTGCTTTTGGCTCTCCCCTACCAGTAAGTGATTGAGTTTTAAGGGGGCACTGTCATTGGTGTGAGAAGAAAGTTGTGCTATATCCCAGGGCTAATGAATTTCATGGTTTGGCTAGTAGATTCTATCCTTTGCTTGTCCTGAGGACGAGTAAATTTTCTTGGAAATTTTTGAAATTTGAATGTTAGGAAATTCAAATTATTGAAGTAGCTAAGGAGATGAAACTATCATGTTAATTTAATTTTAACTTAATTAAACAGGGTAATGAGATGTTTTTTTGGAAAGGGGGAGGGCAGGGTTTGTACGGGTCCTGGAAAACCTGGAAAGTCCCGGAAGTTTACTGTGGCATTTTCCAGGACTGGAAAGTCCTGGAAAAGGGCTACTGGTCCTGGAAAGTGCTGGAAATCTGTTAAACTCAAGTAAAAAATATGAAATGTATGGCAGACAGCAAGGAGAATTAAAATTGAGATCTTGGGAGTGAAAGGGTTGACGTGAATTTTAGAGTCCTGGAAAAATCAATCTGAGTCCTGGAAAAGTCCTGGAAATTTGTTTCTGGAAAAGGGTACGAACCCTGGGAGGGGGGGCATCATAGTTATGGTTTGCCTGAAGTTGTACCTTGTATCATGAGTAAAACTTCCAGAATTCAAAGTTTCATTGATGGAAATCTAAAAATGTGAGTCTAATTTGGTTGGAATTACAGTGAAACCCCAGTAACTTGAACTCAGATAACTCGAACTGAGTCTCAATTCCCTTGGATTTGACCCAACTTTTCAGTCATTTTTACTCGGTTAACTCAAACTCGGATAAGTCAAAAATCCTGCTAACTCAAACTAAATTTTGTTTCCCTTGATCAAAATTTACCCCGATAACTGAAATTTCTGGTTCTTATAAGTCGCCATGGATGCCCATTGGGATATCCCATTCGCTTTTCTTATCATGTGATCGAATTCTAACACTAGAACAAAGACTGGAGCAATTTGATTTTAATTAGTGCAACAAACAGATCACTGCAAGCAAAGTCAGATTTGCAATTGATGCTGGTGAACGAGGGTGCAAAGGAAATCAGAAGCCATGTACAACAAATAGAGGCATTAGCAGAAAGAATCTTCAGGAGCTCCCTATGACAACAGACGCTGCATTCATTTTTTGTGCCTAAGTAATGAGAACTTTACGGATATGATAGAACGACGCCGACGCAAAAGGGAACATAAATTGAGTGCATTAAATAGACTTAAGTTACATTCACAGTATTGCATTGTTGTAAGAATGCATAAGCGTTACAGTTGTTACAAAATGTATTAGTTTCTCGTGAAATAACTTTTATTTGCACTGCATTGTATACCGAAGTGCTGAAAATCAATAAACTATTAATTGTTAACCTGGAAAATTGGATATTTTAATCGACTCTAATAACTCGAAACCCCGCTAACTCAAACAGTTTTTCATTTCCCTTCAGAGTTCAAGCTACTGGGGTTCTACTGTACTTTAATTGTGCATGTGCACTGATCATATTAAAGAAATCAAGGTACTTGACCAAAAATGAAACAGTCACGACAGTGCTCCTTTAAGGATGAAGTTCTGCTGAATGATTTTTGTCAATGATTTGACATTATTAAAAAGTTAGGTAGTCATGGGCAATTTTTTAATTCAGTAATTGTTTGAGAGATATGTTGCTAGGTCTAAAATGACACTCTTGAAGCTGCATGTATCTTGTGTCATTTCTAGAAGTTAATGAATCATTTTTTTACCACTGCACTTGGATCATGAGAACTAGGTTACAGACCCATGAAAGTTTTCTCATGTACAAAAGGCTCATTCTCATAAATTTTAGGAAACAACATTCTATATTATTGACATTTATCTCTAAAGTTCTAGAGAAACATTTAATCTGCTTTGCTCGATGAATTTACGGTTGTTAAATGGCACTATATTTATATTTATGTACCATTTTGCCCAAAAGTGAATCTAGAGTTATATGGAAATTTCACTAAAAACTGTTCTTTATTTTCTAAAAAGGCTTAAGCTTAACTCTTGATGCAGGAGATAGAAGTTTTGACAAAATATTAAATGTTAGCTATTTTCCCTTTCCAGCCTATGCCTCCTCAACCAGGTGGCTTTTCCTCTCCATTTTACCGTGGAAGGACATCTTTTGGTGGAGCATCCTCTATACATTCTTCAGGATACAAAAGACTGAGAACACATTCTCCAACCCCTGGAGAGGTATAATAACATGTGGAGATCATTGATAACGTTGAACCCTTTGTTGCAGACTCATTCAATTTTTTTTTTTCTTTTTATCATAAACTTTATTTGTTTTCTGCACTACTAGTTTCATTCATTGTATGATTTGTTCTATGTACGATTTGTTTTTTTTTTTTTTGGTATCTACTGAAGGGACAATATGCCAACTGATTTTGTGTAGTATGTCCAGGAGCTTGCTAAAAACTGGCCTTGTCATCTTGCAGTAGAAGTAGTGTTAGTGTAGTGTGAACGAATATTGAACAAGGTGTTACAGACTTCATTAGCTGTTCTCTGGTTTTAACGAGTCTTTGGAAGGGTGCAAAGTCATCCTCTTAAATCTCTTGACACTTGAAATGTCAATTCATGTACTTAAAGCATGTATTTAAAATAAAATTTAAGATGGTTTCTTTAATTTGATTTAATTCTTTTGTAGGTTCCAAAACCAGTAAGAAAAGTGATAACACCGAAGCCTGTTTCAAGTAAGTTTTTATTCTTTCGCATCTTGACTGAACAAGTTTGGTCAATAAAGGAATAACTTATTATATATCACTGAATAGGTGGGCATGAGCCTTTTCAGGAATTGCTGTCTGGCATCTCGCATGTTCAGTGCCTTTATTTCCAGTTTATGCATAGATTTGAAGCATTTAATACTTACTAACCCAATCAAAGTAAAATAAGGTGTATTTGTTGATTTAGATAAGTGAGACCAGATGGATCGTTTTTGGTTTTTTGCACAGATCTTGCTCTGCTTGGTGCATGTAGAATGAACTTGAGCCAGATATTCCCGCCTCTGTCATTCCTACTCAGTCAAAAAGAACATGAATTCATATATTAAGTAAAAATTGAATTTAAATTAAAAATGCTATCTTTTCCATTTGTTTAGCTGCTGGAAGTAGTGGTGTAACAAGAACAAGAACAAAAAGAACATCTATGTATTAAGTAAAAATTGAATTTAAATGAAATAATTATAACATCTTCTTCATTTGTTTAGCTGCTGGAAGTAGTGGTGTAACAAGTCAAACTGCAAAAAGAATACTTGAAGCATTAGAAAGCATGTCCTCACCTTTAATTGTAAGTACTTGTGGTGAGCAATCTTTCCTTTCAGTAGTAATCTTTTTTTTTATTGAGAGCATGACAATCCAAACCTAATTGTTTTATTACAAATGATTTTGACAGGATGCCAGAAAGATACCAACGCCACCCATCTCCCCTTCAGCCTCTCCACTATCCTTTTCTGTGAGTATAGTCAAGTCTTTTCACTTGGTATCTTACTAGGCAACAAAACAAAATATTAAAATTTCATATTTCCCTGCTCTTTTGTAGCCTGCTAAACGGCGAAGAGCTCCCCTTCCCTCTCGATCGATAGGTTCTCCACGTTCCTTGAAGGTGAGAAATGATTTTTTTTTTTGCTGGTCATTGCTGAACATACATGTAACTGTCGTATACCCAATGGTGTATTCCTTCTTAATTTTGTGATTCCATTTTGTTTTGTAGGCTCATTTTCCTGGTCCTCCAGTACAAGATCTCTCTGCACCCCAACAAGCAGCAATCTCACAGTTGAGGGCAAAAGAAGCTGTCATACCTGAGAGTGCAGCCACTTCATCTGCTTCACTGTAAGGACATGTTTATATATTTATTTATGTTCAAGTTCAAGGACCTGAAAGAGCTGGAACTTGAAATTAAAATTCAAGACCTTGAAAGTCCTTGCGAAGTGAATTTAATAGTCTCCTAAAAGTCTCTGATTCCTAATAAATTTCATTTCTGGATTGTAAATAATTCAGAAAAACCTATCTAACTGGCATTTTTGTCTGTGCCATGTTATGTTAACCTGCCCCAATGTTAGTGGTGTTGATGTTACAGTTATGGCTGTTGCAAACTACATGTAACTAGATGTCTTTCTTTCCCTTAGATTTTCTACAACGACAACAACCATCCCAACATTCTCAAAGGTATTGGAAACTTAATCTGACGTGCTGTACTTACCCCTACAATGTACTTTTTTCCAACATATTTTCTGTTCAACTTTTCATTTCATTGATAAATTTTTGATTGTGATTTGACTAGTTTTTATCTCTGTGCCTTTCAGCCTTCAGTGTCATCATTCACCCCAACACCTTTACCAGTTTCTCTTTCACTGTCATCGTCTAAAGCTGGAGGAAAAGTAAAAAGTTCAAGAAGCACGGGCCATTACACACAGAGAGAAAGAGGCACTGACAAGAGTGAAGCAGAGGTATGTAGCATCTGTTAGCATTTAGATAACTACTGAGGTTTGTACACTTGAGCAATTTTTGTCAGCTCAAAATGGGCGTATTAAACTACTACAGTGTAAAATGGAGGTGTTTAATAAGTGTGATTTTATAGAGAGATTTTATAGAAGACAAAAAAGGAGATATTTAATATTGAATCTTGTCATTTTTGCTTTACTGATGGCTATTCAAACTACTGCTTTGTTCCTTCACCAACGATGTTGTATTTCTGTACTTTCATTATTCTACAGGTTGTGAATCCAATACCAGAGGTTGTGGCACCTGTTCCACTTACATTACCCAATGGAAAATCCCTGCCCTCCTTTGCTTTTAAGCCTACGTCCCAGGCTGAAACTAAAAGAAGTTCTGCAAAGAATGAAATGGTAGTTACTCTGTTGTGCGCTAATGTCCTGACTTATACATTACATTGCAATTCAAAGACACCTGATCACTAGACTGCAACAGTCTAAATACTAATTAAATTCATCAACAATCGATGAGCTTGGAGAATGGTGCCTGAAAGGATGGTGAAGCCCAAGAGCAAACTAAACCGAGCGCATGGGGTATCCATGACAACCCTGTGAACAGCAACCACACGGCACTATCACACTGAAAAAAAAAATAACAGTGGAAACGCAGGATACCTACCACATGCTAACCATGAAGCTAAAAGGGGATGGGTGGGCTGGGAAAAATTCTGAACAAGATCTGTCCAACAGTGAAAAACGCATAAAATCACTTGAAATCCAAAGCTGAGCTGTAAAATCTAGGCGTCCCTGCACAAATCCCCCAGCCACCCCTATCTCACTCTTAGGGAGGCTGCTGGCCAGCAGTCTTGTTTGCATTTAACTAAGCCTAAATTGCATTTAGCCACATTTCAAGATACAGTTCGAAATAACTAAATATTTTGTCTTGTTTCTAGCCAATCTTTACTGCAACTGCTACAACTGTGGACTTCACAAAAAATAACTTCAAGTTCTCATCACCAGAAGCAAAAGTACCAGCATTCTCTCAGGCATCAGCTTCAGTTACTCAGAGTAGCTCTAATAAGGTGAGTCAGCAGGAATTGGAAATCATTGATTGAACCATGTTGTTATTGAACTGAAACTAATCTTCAAAGTCATGACAGTGACTTATTTAGTTTTAAAGGAAGCCTAGAAACAATAGCCAGGGTTTCAATAAGGGCTGGGCATTGGGCAAACTGACTGGCTTTGAGGTTGATTTTGCCTGCCTGGTTTGACCATTTAAAATGAAAGTTTTTCTTATATAGAATCTTAATTCAAAAAGATTTGCGTGCCTGTGAAAACGTAAATGAAATCCCCCACCGGAGATAACAGTTGAAATGGGAGAATGTGTTCTGAGCTGCCCTTGCAACTGCTATGGCTGCTTTGCAACCAACTCCTTATCACCTTTCATGACTGTACTTTTGTTCAGAATAATTTTGATTTGTACAACTTTCCATTAATTTACAAGCTAGAGTGATCAACTTATGTTTTTTCTTGGTAATATTTATGCATTAACCAGGAGGCAGGTGAACAATGAAATAGTATTTCCTGATATACCACTAAATTCTCGGAACTAAGATTGAAAGAAAAATTCAGGCACTTTTGAAGGAAAAAACATTTCACCCGAAAAAGTCACTTACATCAGTCTTGCACCAACCCATTCAATTATGTTCTTTAATTTGCTTTCTCGTAGATTACATTTTCCTTTAGTCAACCGGTGCCTGTTAGTAAAAGGTAAGCTGTGAAGATCCAGTGATAAAGGCAGTGTTTTTGCTGTCTTTATGTGGTCAGAAAATGTTAACAGCAACTGAACTTGTACTAGTTGTTAAAATGATAAAAAATATGTTGGGATGACAAAATGGATCATGCAATGTTACATCGGGTGTTCAGTGCTTACCATTGCTGAGCCAAATGCATTTAGCAGTTTTAATATTTCTGGTTTTCCAATTATTGCTTTGCAGTGTTGATGATACTGGAAACCTGTCTGTCTCAAACAAGCAGGAGAAAATACTTGTTTCAGAGGTACATGGACATTACAGTTATTGCTAATATTTTTACATAATTTCCTTAACATTTTTGACACTTAGGTGTTCATAATAGTTAGTTGTACAAGTGAAATTGAAAATGACATTTTCCATTTGAAGATAAGTCAAACATCCTGTTGTCAATTCTTTGACTGGCCTTGAGATTGACATAATCCTAGACTGCATTGGTGACGTTGGGAAGCTCACATTTACATGTACCACAATGATGTGACCTGTGTACCAATCATCTGATTTGACTTTGCCAAGTTTGAGTGCATTTAAAAGGAGTAAATAGACAAGTTAAACCATTTAAAACCAAAATAGTGGATAAAATGTTAATTATCTTGGTTTGTTTTTCATTCTCATCTCAGACAAAACAGACAGAAAAACAAGTGGAGCCTAATAACAATCTTCTCAAAAAATTTGCACCATTGCCAGGTTCCTGGACATGTGACACTTGCTTAGTGTCGAACAAGGCCACAGATGTAAAGTGCATAGCATGTCAATCATCTAAACCATCCACTGGAAAACCTGCTCCTAAGAAACCACCTCCCTCAAGCAATGACTTGATGAAAAAGTTTGCCCCGCCAGCAGACATGTGTATGCTTAACAATGAAGCTAGCAAAACAAAGTGTGTTGCTTGCGAGACACCAAAACCTGGTGTCAAACCGCAGGTGTTATCATCAAAACCAGTTGTTAACTCTGACCAGGACTTGATGAAGAAGTTTGCACCGCCAGAAGATTCATGGACATCGGGCACATGCATGGTTCAAAACAAATCAACAGACAGCGCTTGTGTTGCTTGCCAGTCACCACAGCCAGGTGCTTCAAAGACTACAGCAGCAACTACAATGCCGTCATTTGGCATTTCATCAAATGCTGCACCTGACAGTAGTTTAGCAGCAAAATTTGCTCCACCAGCTGGCTCTTGGACTTGTGACACTTGCATGATCAGTAATAAAAGTGATGACTCAACTTGCGTAGCTTGTCAAACACCAAAACCTGGAGCTAAGCCGGGGACAGTCTCAGCAGCTGGCTCAACCTTGGGTGGTAGTCAGACCTTTTCTTCTTTGCCTTTTAAATTTCCGGTCAATAACTCTTTGAATTCAAATTTCAGTCCTATGCCACCAATTAAATTTGGTGTTGGTAGCTCAGATGTTAAAACCAAGGGTGAATCTACTTCCTCTCCATATTTTTTTGGTTCAAGTACTTCCGATCAGAGCAGCAATAATGACTCAAAACAGGAAGAAAGTACTGCGAAACTTTCCGCCACATTCAAATTTGGCTCTTCATCTTCTCAGCTCAGTGATTCAGGAGTAGGTGATCCAAAGACAAACGCTGTGCCGTTACGGTTTGGCTCTTTTCCTGATAATCAGACTGGCAAAGATGGATCCAACAAGGTAACCTTTAATGGTTCAGTCAACAAGGACAATCCAAGCTCAGAGGGATTCACATTTGGAGCTAACCAAGCTACTCCAGAGTCTACCAGCAAAGGTAACACAGTTCATGCCTAGTGTATGTTAGTTTGTTAGTCTACAATGATTATTTAAGTTTAATGTTGTATCTCATTTTTCATGTTCACCCCATTCTCCTTGTGACTCAGCTGTGGCATTACAAGCTGCCAATACTAACATGTTCAGCCTGTAAACTAGGAAAAAGGCGAAGGGATGTGCAAGCAAAACAAGCCAACAGGAAGTTACATGTAGACTTGCCTCACTGATTTATAACTCTTCGTGAGACATCATACATGTATAGTTTGTTTTCCTTCATAAGTCAATTTTAAACAAAATAATTGTAGAAGGTACAGTGTGTTTGTATGTATATACTGAGTGGCTCTCAATGCTAATTTATGTCGTTTCTTGAAGGAAAACTAAATTCAATAGCTGAAGCAGCAGCCAGTGGATTTCTTAAGGTGCCTGAGATCAAAGAACCTGTCAATGTGGAACAAACATCCAAACAAACAGGGCCTGGAATGAGTATTGCAGATGCAGCTAAGACAGGCCTGCTTAAAGTTCCCACTGCTGGCGAAAAGAAAGGTCAGAGGCCAATAAGTTATTGATTGACAAGTTATGTAATTAATGTTAATAAATACAGTTGAACCTTATCCCATAGAGCGGTTTTAACTGATTGTTGAAAAGTAATTGGTTTTTATATTGTTGCACTACATAATTGACTTTAAAAACTCGCACCACTTTTTATCCAATCAAAATTAAAAACCAAAACCAATTATGTACAACTTGCATTTCTCGTCAGCTACTTGTATTTACTTTGAGTTTTGATTGGTTCACTGGATTGTCTGTTTTGTCTGTGATTGGCCAGAGTGATTACGTTGGTTTTGGTGTTAGGGCACACTCTATAGAAAATTGCTCTGAAGAAACGTACTATGTTAAGCTTTACAGGTTAATACAATATTGATACATGACATCAGTTTCAGGTTACCTTATTTTCTTTTTTTTTTGGTCTGTTTGCAGTTGATTTTGCTGCTCCTCCGAATGTCAATCTATTTACTGTAGCTCAGACTACTACGGATACTTCTAGCAGCAAACCAGATACATCATCAAATTCATCTCTAGGAGGTTTGTGTTGTTTGTATGGTTATAGTCGTCCAATCTATTTTCTGCTTCCCTTTCATGCAAGCATCACATCATTTGTCCAGCAGATTAGAAATGGAAGATATTTAAATTTAAATGTTGTGGGAGACGAGTTGCAGGATGTTCTTTCTCAAGTTGTCGAATGCAGCTTTTGACATTTTAAATTAGACTAGAATTTTGTCAAGACGCAGAATTGGAAATTTTCAACATATTTATTTACTGTCATTGAAGTGTTATCAATGTGTTTTGTTTACACAGCTGGCTCCTCAGGATTTTCCTTTACTGCACCCTCAGGAGCACCATCACCCTTCACTTTGGGGGCTGCCACACCGTCATCAGCTAGCACCTCTGCCGGAGATTCTGCGTCATCAGTTACTGGTAGTAAGCCATTCACAAATCCACTAGCTCCTGCAGAATCCAGCTTGACAACGTTTCAGTTTGGTGCAGCCTCGACCTCCGCTACAACTACTTCGTCACAAGCTGTTAGTTCCACAAGCTTGGTTCCTTCACCATTTAGTTTCCAGGCTGTAAATTCTTCCGCACCGACCAAGACCACTGCTGCTTCACCATTCACTTTCATGGCAAATGCCGCAGGTCCTTCCACAACTCCAGCAGCGCCATTTAGTTTTGGCTCAAATGCTGCAGGGACGGCGGCATCGGCCGTCACAGGAACATTTCAGTTTGCAGCACCAAACACTGAAACGGCAAGGTCTTTGAATCCCCAGCCTCAAGCTCCAGCTGGAGCTGCTGGGTTATTCCAGTTTGCTGCCACTAATGCTGTTGCTGCGGTGACAACTGCCACAACTCAACTACCATCACAAACATTCGGTCTGACATCCACTCCAGTGAGTTCAAGTTCAGAAGCAGTTAAGACGTTTGCCTTCAATGCTGGCCCCACAGCACAAGGATTTTCGTTTGCCCCCTCGCAACCTTCCGGAACAGTGGGAGGTTTGCAATTTGGTGCACCAGCACCTAAGCCTGAAGCAGCATTTGCTGGATTTGCACCTGTGCAACCATCTTCAAGTCAACCAACGGTTAGTCTTCTTCCCTTGAAGAATTTCTTGATGGCAGCAAGATTGATTCTTACCTTACTTTGTTTTCATTGTCGTAAGAGATTAAGTTGTGTTCACACACAATGAAAAATGTTAACACAAAACACGGAAAGGAACCTCCTGAAACTCTTGAAATAGTAACGTAACTTAGTGAACAGCTGGGTTCGCTCGGATTCTAGGTACACCTAGAGGTACATTTAAACGTTTTTGTTCGTTTGCTTGTTTGTTTGTTTTGAACAAATAAGATCCTGTATCCAATTCGGCGCCACGCTCGATTTACCAAAACGTAATTAACAGGATTGATGATATTGTGATGGTGGAATAGGTGATGATTTAGTGAAAGAAGAATTGGTTACAGTGTGACTTGCAGATCGAGTTACAAGTGAGCTGATTTATCTGTTCCTTGATTGTTGTTGTTTACAGCCATTTATGTTTGGCGCGCCACCCTCCAACCCCACACCTACTCCAGAAGAAACCATGGAGGCCGATGGTAATAACAGTTCTGGCAATCCATTTGCTGCGCCAGGTAAGTTACCGCTTTGTCTTCGGACACTTCTTCTATTAAGCAACACTTCTTAATCATAAAACCACTAAAAACGGTATCTGGTCGTTAAACCCCCAAGTCGATTAGCCCCTAACCGAAACCACTGTCTATTTCTCGTTCTTTAAGCGTGAATGGGGGCTACTGCTAATCGACTTCTGGTTGGGGACCAAACGGTTAGGGGCTAACCGGTTGGGGTCGTTTCACCCAAGCACACGCAAAAAATTGCCAGTTTTAGACTGGCTGAAAGACCCCTTGTACCTTCCTACTTTATAGCACAATTGAGTTAATCATTTTTGTGTCCTGAATTGTTAGCTAATCCTACAGGAAACGGGTTTGGTTCCACAGGACCCAGCTCAGGGGGTTTTGCCTTTGGAGCGCCTAGTGCTCCTTCAGCGGCAGGGTTCAATTTTGCCGGGGCCGCTCAGGCAAATACAGAACCAAGCACCTTCGCGTTTGGAGCTGGTGTAGGAGGAGCCCCTACATTTGGAGCAAGTACTGCACCAACGGGCGGCGGTGAGTGTCTTGAAATATTTCTTTCTAAGAGTGACTGAATAAATCAACTTTTTAAGGTTTACACTTGATGTATCGCGCGAGTGACAAACCTGTCAATACCTGCTTTGTATTTTTGCTGGCCGGTTGTTTTCTTTTCGCCCCTTTTACCACGTGCGATCAAGTATCAACTCACGAGGCAGAAATTCGAAAATAACAAAACAAAAGCAGTGAGTATACTTAGCTTGCGAATATTCTTAACAGTTTTCTAGTGACCGTTGTAGAAATTTGTTTTAAAAAAAAACTCAGAATTGAGCGGAGAAACTGTTCTTGCTGTCTAAATCCTTTAGCCCAGTCAGTTAGTAGTCTGTCCACAGACACATTATTTTGTCTTGAGTTTGTCGAGACCGTAAGCTTAGCGAAATATCAACCGGGCGCGTGGGATATGAACGAGCCAAAACACGAGGGGGTGGGATAAGCCTCTCTCGCTGACCGTTCTCCCGTTCGGTAGCGCTCGCATTGCTCGCGCGCTCAAAGAAAAATAACTCGCTACAAAAGAATTAAATGTCTGTGAACAGACTACATCATTACTGATAAGCAATGTTTGTTTGTTATTGGAAGCTGACGTTCCTTCTGTTTATTATTTCGGTGCATAGCAGCTCCAGTCCCCGGTGGATTTAACTTCAGTGCAGCGGCGGCTAATAACAACAGTGCGGGTCCAGCAATGTTCAACTTTGCCGGGGGTGCTGGCACTCCCTCGGGCGGCTCCCTGTTTACCGCGGGTGCTTCAGGAGATCCCAGTAACCCGGCTATAGCCCAGAGAAAGATCAGGAAGGCTGTTAGACGCACCAAGCGGTAGCACAACTGTGCCTGCCCTCCCTACAGTGGGTTTACGTGACATTACTGTTGTACACTAACCGAGTACAAACCTTACGAGACTTGTGTCTCTGCCCGATCAAACGCAACGGGTTAACGAACGTACGACGTTATTCCGAACTGTCCCGAGGACGGTTTTCGTGTAACGTGCCGACTGTTCACACGAACGCTCTGAACCGGCGGCGTATTGTCGCAAGACGTTTGACTAGAACGTAGAATGCGTACGACGGCTGATGCACTCGACGCTTTGTCTGACGGACTGAATGAGGCCTGCCTACTTGGACGATGGTTGTTTTGGGAATGGACACGTCCCAGCAACGAGCTCCGCAGAGATTGAGTTTTAGCATTGCTTTAGCACTGCGACCACTTCATGAACAAATTTTACGATGTGACTCCACAACACAGACCAAAGACATTGATTATTTCACGTTTGTTATCGTCATTGTATATTTTTAGTATCAATCGTTAATATAGCCTCCAGCGCAGACCGGTTCGGGGGCTCGTCTCGCTAGAGGGCGTGACGATCCCAAAAAAAGTCTCTGAGGCTGTCAGTGCGGATCAAATTTCTTTGTTCAAACTACGATGTAAGTGTGATGGATTGTGCGACATGGAATTGTTTCTCTCGGACTTCAACGTCGCGAAGCGATAGTCTACAAACCACCTTTTCCTTCGACAGCCCACGTGAACGTAAAATGAACTAAGCAACCCACGCGAGTGTGTCGCGCGCAACACATTTTCGTGGGGGGGGGGGGGGGGGCGACTCTCCGGAAAGAATAAGGGTTTATAGACTAAGAATTCCTTGTGTACTTTTAAGATATTCCGCATTGCCTCGTTTAGCAAGAGAGGCAGTTCCTTGTGTATTGTGAAAACTTGGGTTGGGATGCCAAACAGGGGTGGATAGATAAGAATTGCCCCAGTAGAAATGGTTTCGTTAGAGAAGAGTAATGACTCGTATTGTATCCACTGTTTAATTTAATTGCTCTCGCGTGATCATTTGTGCTGGTGGTATCTTATAATTATTATTTGTTTTCGTTTTTTTTTTTTTGTTTTTTTGTTTGAGACACACCAATTTGCTCATAGAGTTGATTTTAGTCGCTATCTTTTTTTGAAAATGTAAACATTTGAATATGAAACATTAAAGCATTTATCCCGCCTTGTGATTATTTTCGATGTCTTGAAGACCAACACCTTAAACCGGTTACTACTTGCAGCAGTAGTGTTCTGTAAAATGCACGCAGACCGAAATCTAGCGGACATTTTGCCAGTGTTCAAATTATTTTAAGAGAAGAAATGATGTCATCCGATCTGGGGGATTCTATTTCCAGGTTTAACAGTCCGTACTAAAGTGAAACCGGCTACAAGAGAAACGAAGAGATCCTGAGATTTTCATCCTTTATTGAGCCACAAACTTAGCTAAGTGGATCTAAGCACAATTACATTGTTGGATTGATTTTAGACAGGTTACACGTTAATCTTTTACGATTATGCTATCGATTTCCTTCGATCCAGCTGTGCTTGTTGGGAGAACACTCTTTCAACAGACACTTTTACAGGTCTCGCAGATCTGATTCCTTCGCTCAGACACCGCTTCATAATCCTTCAAACAGGAATACAACCAACAGTTAGACAAAAAAGACCCGTTTCTAACAAGCATCCTTGCATCAAGACTAAAGTTATCACACCGACCGGTGACAAACAATTAGCGCAATGAATCGTTAGAGCTCGAAACAAAACCACGCAGTGGTGCCAAGCGCGGGAAAAAGTAACTGGTGCTAAGCGCAGGAAAACATGTAAAAGGTGTCGGGGGCGGAAAACTTGTAACTGGTGCCAAGCGCGGGAAAGGTTTTCGTTTTAACTATTTTCTTATTCTGTTACCAGTTTCTTGAACAGTCCTGCAGGTCAACAAATGTCAAATTTGATAAACAAGGGACAAGGCCTTTCAGGAAAAGCGACTGTATTTCTACGGTGTCAATGAAGAAAAAGCTATGCTCCCTGATTCCTGTTGTGGCACTGGGGTTAACATTCTTTAATAGAGACTTTTTTTCACTACCGCAATTACCACATACGGGGTTAATGGTTAATTTATATATAAACATTCATTTACCTCCTGATTTCCTGTGTCACGCGGGAATGCACTGTCTTCCTGCGGCACCTTGTGACAAAAAGATAAAACTTAGAATCAAAATCACGGTAGGGAGATTTTCTGTTGACTGCCGTTGAACCCTGAACCAGACTTAAACCGAAAAGATCTAACGAGACTTCGAAGAAATAACGCGAAACATTTTAACTTCCGTGTTGTTCAGGTAACTGGGCGGGGAAGTCCTACTGTACTGCAAAACGTCATCTTGGCTTCAACTGACAAAAGTTCTTTGTAAAACTGAGCTTAAACTGACTTCGACAAACCGGTGACATCAAATGCATATTATTTTAGCCTTGAAAGTCGTTTAAAGATCTTTTGAGAAAATCCGAAGAACTGGTGACGAATCTATCGAGCAGTCGTGTGAAATTCTCCGGAATGGTCTCTTTAATATAGCTTATTTAATTTTAGCTTGTACTGTACTGGTGCCCCTGCTTATAGCATGCCATGAATGAATGTGATCTTATTTTCCCGTTGCAATCTTGGAACCTTGCATCTCTACCTCGATGAAAAAAAAATACTTGTAGGAGAGTTTTTTTTTTCTTTTTTGAGGAAAAGTTCCATACTGGATCAAGTTTTCATCTCTAGCTTTTGTTAGTTGTAGCAAGTTGGAAACAAAGTTTAAAACTCCGTTAGGTGTTAATTTCGTTTTGCAAATGCATACCCTACCTGTACAAGATTCGATCGTTTTTTCTTGCCGACGGAACCTCCACCGCCAAAGTAACCCTCACTTACAGCAAACATACCGGCCAGTAGCACAAGTGTAAAAATCAGTACCTGAAGTTTGCCGTTCATCATGACTAAAGCTAACTAGGAGCAGCGAAGAAATTATATAGCCGTGTTTAAGACTAAAGTGATCCGGAGGAACGATGTGAACTAAGTTTTCAACCGATCTTTTTATGCTGTACGATTGAGGACTGAAACGAGATACACTGAACGGAGGCGTGACAGAGTGCCATTAACATTGTTTACTGTTAATTTTGTACGGTTGCTGATATCTCCAGTGGTTCATTTAAACTTAAGATAACGAGGAAATGCACTCAAAGTGAGCCTCCTTTGGTGTAGATGAATTAACTATAATTAGTATTCAGTTTTATCTGACAATGAACAAGCCTCGTGAAGTTTTTCCACTGACCGCAATTTGAGAATTTTTTTTTGTTAAGTTCCATATTATGACCGTGGTGTTGGCGAAGAAAATTACCTCTATCGCTAAACATTTCCAGAGAATCCTTTGGAATAATCTTTTGCTATCATTTATCGCCTTTTTTCCGCGCAAAACAAACACACAATTATCGTTTATGAAAAGGACATAATTGCTTCCTTTTACATTAGTCAATACTCGTTCATCCGCAATAGGTAAATATCACGAAACGGGTCGAAAATATGAGAAACAGTAAAGTGAATAAGTCGTCATTGTCCTTTGGACACTTATAACGGACGCCACCAGGATTGCAGAGGGGTTTTTTAAGTCAAAATTTCTAATGAGCTGAGAGATTATCTTTTGCAATTTGAAACTACGAATATAAAGCTGGTTGAGAGCAAATAATGAATCATTTTGACTGTAGTTTCTTTTCAACCTCGTTCCAGGCTCTCTCTCTCCCCGAAACGAGGTTGATCTCTTTCCTTATACGGACAAAGATTCACTGGACTTGCATGACCTAGCCTTTAATCAAAGAACATTTTCGGGTCATGCTCGGATAATATTTCTCCAAAGTTAATAAGTTAATACTTTTTCCTTGGTCACTGTTGTAAAAGTGCCCGAAACTACAAGCAGTGCTAATTGATTACAATGTTAATTAAGTTAATTTCATGTTTTTATTTGAACAACGCGACCAATCTTCAGTCATGAAGCAAATAGCTGGTATTTATACTAACACTAAAACAAAGATCTTATTATTAACCCATTCTTTTAAAATTCCGGCCCACGAGTAAATTTTAGTCTGAAATCCCATAACAGGACTTACAGGATCTGCGATCATAACATCCTTTCTGATCATCATGTTTAGATAATCAGTTTCTGGTTATTTCGGTCACCGTTGTCAGTGTCCGAATCTACAAACAGTTCTAATTAAATTAGGGTTATTTGACAAAGCGGCATCGCAGTCATGCAGTTTGGCAAATAAATCATGTTTTTTTCTAATCTATAATTTCATAACTGCTATTTATATACTGACATTTTTATAAATATATCATTATTAAAACTTTTAATTCTAATCCACGAGTAAATTCACTGGCAAATTTATAGTCTAATGGACTTGCATGACCTACAATAACGTGATCTTCTCATATCATGTTCAGATAATATCTCTGGTTACTGCTTTTTCCTCGGTCACCGTTGTCAGTACCTGAATCTACAAACAGTACTTATTGATTACAGTGTTATTGAATTTAATTAGGCGTAACAATAAGATTTTCAGAGATAACTAATTGACTCTTATCGCTGAGGAATGGCAGTGGCATGCAACTGAGCTCACCCAACATCAGTCCCAGAGGATCATGGAAGTCAACTTCTGCTTTGAAGTAAATTAAATAATGATAGACGCTTTACTGTGGCTATCATTCGTCTATTTTCTTAACAGTTGTACCGTTCACATCATTTTCACGTTCTTTTTAAGTATATGCCACTTTCTAATATTCTACAAAATTCTTGAAATCTAACATCATCATGGGGAATCCAAAATGGCGGATATTGGTTACGTCATAATCTACAGGACCATCGTGAAAACACTCTTCACTTGCATTACATTATATATGCATTCTTGTAAAGCATGATTGTTTTGAAACTTCTCTCCATCAAGGTAACACAGAAATCTCGAAAACTTCAGAGCACAAATTTATCTCTCACCTTGGTACCTTAGCTCCCAATGGGATCAATATACGTTATTTAATTAAGGACGTTTGCGCCCAGAATGTTCCCACGTACAGATCTACTATATACGCATATGCAGCCCACAATCCCCCAGGTTCACCGGCTCTGACGAAAGCGTAACGCTCGGAACGTTGTCTTCCAAACTCTCTAAGGCGGTAATTTACCTACATGAACTACAAGTTGATAAATAGTGATCGTCTACTGTCCTTGAATAAGAAGCGAGTTCAGAGGAGGACACAGAAAATTCAGAAAGAGAGAACCGAAAAATTTACAGCAGAGCACAAGTAACCTGTCCCTTCCCCTCCTTCCCTCACCCCCTTCAAAACCGAATGAAAAATTCCGTTTTTAAGATGGTTGGTAAATTTTTTTTTTTTCGGAAGTACAAAAAAGGGCCACCTGGCCCTCTCGCCCCTGGAGTTCCAGTTACCGGTTTAACGGTATACAATCAGGCCACCTTGATTCCAGACTCCGAGAGTAGCCGGATTAATAACTCGATTTAAAATTCCTGCCTTTATTGGTCCCTCGTCTCTTGGAGTTCCGTAATAGTTCTCATAGAGAACAGCTCGCAGTGACTCAAAAATGTGTTTGCTTAATTTACAGTATCTTACAAATGTAAGCAGGCCCTGTACGTTATTTCATTAGTAGTCTTAACGCGCTAGCACTTTTCAGGGGCACCCAACGACCGTTTTCTCTTGCATACTTTTAAACGCTGTTTTAGGATATCTGGAGTACTTTTAAAGCTCTGTAGGTTAATTTTAGGTTGCGCTAAAAAAAATTGCTCTGTTCGGTTATTCTAGGGGAACTTGAGTATTCTCGAATTTGTTGGGCTTTTTTGTCTATTTCCCGAAAACCTTAGGTCCAATCGCCTTTCCGAAAATGATAGCTGACCTTTTTTCGGTACCCAAAACGACATTTTGAACAATCCGAAAACAACAGACATTAAATTTCTCATATCACGAAAGTTCGAGGTGACAATTCTCTTAAGAAAATCAGAGGGATTAGAGCCCTTCCGAACAGATAATTTACCGAAACGATCCGCTGGGTGCCCCTGACTTTTGCGAAATAGAACTGCGTAGTATGAATAAACGTCTTTCAAAATGACTTATTTGTTTGACAAACATCAAAGCAAGTGCAATTAGAAGGGGTATCACTACATAAAGTCTGTGAAGAATCTTTAGAAATAAATGTCCAGTTTTTGGATCATCTAGACAATGAACGGAAGGCCACTTATAACCTCTTAAGAAAGCCGATTGTTATAGCAGGGGTTTGCATATGGCCGGCAACTAGAACAATTGTATCAGTAAACGAATGTTTGCCTTCTAAAGTGTTTCGCTATTTTTACCTGTGTAGGGGATCGTTTGCGTCCTACGAAACTCCCTGCACTGTTGAAACTCTCACCCTGGCTAACCATACTTGATAGCAATGCAAGAGTAAGTAACAATGTTTGAAGTTTGATACACATCCTAAAAATGGCTAGCTGCAATTAAACAGATGAAAATCCAGCGTGTTTCGTCTTGACTCCAACGGATGCTCAACGCAGCGTGAACGTTTTGTGCCTGCGCTTTTTGCTGAGCCATTTATATAACCACATCTCCCAAAAGACACGTATGAACGAAGTCTGCGGTCAATGAAGTTAAGAAATACCATAATTTATTAATCAATTACCTTTTCAACCCTTGTTTTAATTTTGAACTTTTACTTTAGCGACATCCATGTGGTCGTTTATTGTCATAACAAGGTATCATTATCTACTTCATTTTAAAAAGAGATTAAGTGTAATAAAATTCATTATCGTCATAATGGTTAAAACCAAAAAACGTGCATTCTCAGGTGTACTTTCATTTCCACTGTAAAAATTTATGTCCATTAGAATACTGTTTCAGTAAATGCTCACATCTGATTGGTTTTGAAAAGGTCAACTCATTCCAAAGTTTAGAGCTCGTGGCCAGAGTCTGGCGCCAATTCTGTCTCGACGTATTTCCAGTCTCTCGGCGAAGGAAATCGGTCTTTGTCTTCGCGGAATTGATTAAACTTTAAGGAAATTGCTTTTTCCTTATTTCCACCTGTGGCTGCGGCACAAATGTCTTCTTTGTTTTACTGACATTTGTTATCAGACGAATTATTGTCGATTGTAAGACGTGTAAAACATTTAATAATACAAGTCTTCAATCAATCTTGCAACTGTACGTGTCAGCTGAAAAACTCTTGATTAGATGTAATGTAATATTACCCTTATCCACTCTTGTCCAAGCTCAACATTTTTTCCAATGGTGTTGATTGAGTACAAAGTTATTTAATTTCATTTAATGACTGTTCAGTCATAAGATTCAGCTTCGCTAAAAGATGGTGATCGAATTTCAGACGAGACACTCTTAAGCGGTTAATAAGACCATTCCCTCCTTTGCATTCAGTCTGAAATAGATTAATTAATGTTCTGATCTTATTCACGAAATTTTATCCAGCTGGTTTTAAAATTGAGATATACCACAATGAACATATTCAATGGCGAGAAATGATCGTAACTCACTCACTCACTCATCCTCTTCGCTCCTGTGAGTGGAGCACAAGGCAATACAGCAACAACTTCCATCCATTACAGTCTTTCGCTTCCTGCTCTTCCTAGAAAGTATTATAAAGGCCTGCTTTTTCGATTGCGTCCTTCATAGGTTTTTGGTGGCAGTCGTCCAATATTGAGTCAACTCTATGCGAAACATATTACAGATACTGAGATAACGATGGGTGCACCTGAAGACAGAGCTTGTCTCCCCAAGTGAGGATTTGGTCATCTCACGTCTTTACAATAAAACATAAGACTGGGAAGTCCCGTGGTCGTAGTCTTGAAGTGCGAGGAGCATTTTGCAAAGAGATTTCTTTTACTTTAAGCGAAAAAAGTGAAGTTGAGCCAAAACAAAAAGAGTAGTATCAGCTCAGGCGATCACCGCCTGACATATTACTAGACTTCCTGTTAATCATATAAACGATTAAAAGAGACCGACTGACTTTTTATTAGCCTTCATGTAAAGGATTAAGGTCATTCCAGTGAAATAGAACCCGCAATGAGATTTTTGTAAGACTTTGCCTATTGACTGTTTATATTGTAGGAACTTAAATTTGGAAATAAAAATGAGGGGTCTCCATGTTCGTTTAGGAGCAACAGCACCTTGTTTATACCATATAGATCCTTACAATAGCACCATGATTATAGTTACGATTACTTGCTAAAATCACGTTTCCGACGATTGTTTCTTGCTCAACACTGACAATTGGCCCATATTTATTTCACACAGAGAAATTTATTACTCAGTTGAACACAACAGAAAAAAATGATAGGTCACCGTACTCGTTTTCGAGAAAATGACGATTTACCTCTATGGCGAGGTCCAGCCGCAAAGAAAAAGCCGCCATTTTTTAATGCGCGCGCGCTAATCACGCGTGAAATTATGCGCAGTAGCGATGCGCAGTGCAATACTGGGGAATGACCTTAAAAGAGACCGCCTGACATGTCACTAGGCTTCGTGTCAAGGAGTAAAGGTGATCATGTGTCTAACCTGTCTCTACTCGTGTCCAGTTTCTTGGCGAAGGAAATGGGTCTTTGTGTTCGAACAGAAGCATATAAACCGTGCAACATGCTCTTTAAACCGTTTGGATACACTCTGTAATTTTAAGAAAAAAAGATTGAAAACAAAGTGAGACTTGTTTTGAATAGTTAACTTTCGACAAGTTTATCCCGGTTTCTGTAGCTTGAGCGACCTGGAGTATTTCTGTTCCCCGTGAATAGGATGCGAGTCCATCGCAGGGTTACCCCTTAATTACATTAAATTTATATGTCTGGCTGAGGAGATGCACTGTGAGAGCAAAGTGTCTTGCCTAAGACCACAACACAGTGATCACTGCCATGGTTTCATGGTTCGAACCCAGACCACTCGATCCAGAGTCCAAGTAGTATAGGGGGAGTCAAACAAATACCGTTTCGCAGAGGGAGCTTTATTTCACCTTATCGCAGCCCCCACCGTCAAGTCCGGCCCTCACATGCTCGGGCCGGTTGAACCTGGGGGCTCCGAAACGGTGAAATTCAGTTCCCTCTTTGAAACAGTATTTGTTTGACTCCCCCTATACTACTTACAACAAAGGAGGGCCCCATATTAGAAACAAGCGAGCCCGCTGTTATACCGCCCGAGCCGGGATGTCTCGAGCGCCAAACAAGTGCGCGTGGCTGATGCGGGGCCGGAAAGAAAGCTGCGGGAAGCGTTGTTACGGGACCTTTTGCAAGCAGCACAACTACCAGCAAAAGAAAGGGATGAGAATGTCAGCCCCATGTCGGGTCTGCGGGGTCGGGGTGCTATGTTACTACCGGTTCTGCAGGGGATGCGGAGGAAAAAACGCAAGTCAGCGGCTAACGCGGAAGCGTGAAAAAGCGAAGAAAGCTTTCTAGCTCGCTCTTCTCGAGCTAAAGTCAACCCAATTGGAGAAATGAGGGTTTGTATTATACCGCAAGGAACTATGGCTTCCAACAACCGAAGGTACGAAGAAAGCTGCGAAGTTTCCGGGGCAATTCAAAACCTCCCTCCAGAGCTTCGTGAGATGATTCTCAAGGAGTACATAGCGATAAAAATAAAGGAAAAAAAGGAAATGGGGTGGGACAAGGTACACGAGAATACTTTTAAACTGCCTTTCTGTCAATACAGGGAGCAGATTGTGCCGATGGTTATTTGTTTCGAATATCCGGACTGTTATTTCGAGGAGTGTTGTTTCCCCTGTTTCGAAAAGGAGGGAACTGTTCATAAAGCAACGCTAAGCCTGCCGATAATACCTCTCGTAGAAGCCAACCCTGAGTACAAGAATTTTTTTAAAGTATGCTCCTGGGACGGTTATGACTGGCACGAGTGGTTCCTTTTTGGCAGGGCGAATTAGCGAAAAACTTCAGCATCCGCCTCAGCCATTGCGGCGATGACCTCGCGCGAAATATCGCGAACCTCTTTTAGCCTCTCACAGGCGAAATATTCATTCACAAGAAACGCAACCAAGTGGAAGCAGACAATCATGTTCGTATTACATGCAAATGAAACCGTCTGTTTCTAAAACTTAGTTCGAAGCGGGAGGGTTCGTGATTTTTTTTTATCATTTCCTCTTCAACTCTGCCGCGGATGTCTTTCTCCATTTTCTTGACATCAACCTCGGTAAGCCCTCTCTTCGACGGTTGGCGAAGCATCCTTGCTCGGACCTGATCTTTCAGAAAGTTGTACTGCTGAAACTCTGAAAGGATGGTGTCAAACTCATGAGAAGACACTTCGTTGTTATTCAAAGCGTTGGAGAGAAGTCTGTTGACGGTATCCCGCTTGGCAACGGCGAGCGTGGTGATCTCTTGATGTTTCTTTATTTTCGAATCGAGTTTTTTGCTGGCGATTATCAGCCCCGACGAAACAAGAGCGAAGCACCCACCAGCGCCGCCAAGAGGAACTGCTGCCGGCAGACCAACCACAGACAGAGCAGAGCCAAAACTTGCGCTGGAAAACGCTGCCGAGAGAACGCTGGAGCCGGCGGCACCCCAATTAACGAACTTTCTCGCGCGTTTGTATTTTTTAGCAACGAGGCGATAGTGGTGGACCTCACCGCCCAAAGTGTTGGAAATCTCGTTGACCTTCTGCAAGCGGAAATTTTGAGAAGGCTCCGCCACCACTGGATATAGAGGGTCGGCAGGCGGCGCGCTTGGAGGCAACAGATTCGCAGAAGACATTGCGTATATATAGAAATTTAATTTAACTCTAATTCAAAAAGAAGGGGCAATCCATTGAAATCAAAGAGTTCACCATTTTCATCTTTGACGCTAATGGTGATGCTATTTATGAACTGGCCTGTAGAGCAGTCTTGCAAAACCTGTTGCGGAGAACCCTGGTAGCTTACCTTTTCAAAAGGGTTCCCTTTCACATCAAACGAGGCCAAGACATCTGACCTTTTGCCATTGAACAGATTCTTTTGTTTGTCGATCAAGTCGCAATGAATGAAATGTGTTGCAGGAGAGCCAATCTTTTTTACGAAAGCGAAGCTATTAGCCGGAAACTTTCGCCCAATACCAAGCATATTTGCCAAATCGCGATCAAATTCAATGGGTTTCGCCCCAGACCCATAATTTCTGATTACAAGCTGGCCAAGAGGTTGGTTTATTGCTGTTTTCAGATCTTTATATTGATATTTTTCGAACAGACCGTCAACTTCTTTTGCCAATCTTTCTAGACTATAATGCCCCTCCTTTATTTTTCCTTCTGATTTGCCTTTATCCCCCAAGGTGGCCGAACCTTCTCTTGTCAAGTTGTACCAGCTGTTGTACAAACTGCAAGAAATGAGTTTCATGAAATCGACTCTCGGTAGCGGGTTTTCAAAATGGCTAGTCCCTCCGTTCTCTTGCGTGACAATAGTGAGAACAACCATTTTATATTCAACAAATAAAATTGTGTTCAAATAAGATGGCTAATTTGTGGAATGGTCCTGCGTTAAAAAAAGCGGAGGCGGCGAAGAAAAAGGCGTGGACAAACTTTTTAAACCACTTCCCCAAAGCGGACAAAAGCCGGTTCGTTTCGCAAGGAAGCGTCGACGAGAAAAATAACGTGACCGCGGAGGTGTTTTTCAAAGAAAGCGAAGACTCGTTTCAAAGCGTCTTCGGTTCAGACAGAAAATATTGGAGCGCGGAAATGAAAGAGGCGCTAGGTTTGGGAGACAGCGGTGGTTTTCCTTATCAATTGTCGCCGCTCGGTTCAAAAGTTTCTTTGCCCATCCCTGCGGTACCTTTCGACGGCAAAGCGCCAAGCTTGAAAAAAATATTCAACGACGAAATCCAACTCTACGTCACGCCTGACCAACATTTCACGACAAAATTCCGAGAAATATTTCAAGAAACCAAACTCAGGCACACTTCTGCAGCCGAATCAAAACACTGGTTAAGAGGGCCTGACATGAAATATTGGCCGCAACAGCTCAACTTCGCGGTTTTCTGCGCGACACAGGGGTGCGGAGTTTCTCGCGAAATCTTTGACAACGGGATGAATCTCCCCCCGCAGATAAGAGCTTTTTATATCTTCCACGTGTATTTCACGGTCAGGCGCATTTTGTTCCAGCTAGGAGGAATTCAGAGCGTCAGCGCTTTGCCCGGAGACCCGCCTTTCAACCAATACAATAATCATTATGACGTTGCTTCGTACAAAAGGTTATGCAACGAGTTCGGTATAGATCCGTCGAGTGATTTCCGCTACACGCACGGGGAAAACCACGGTCTTGGAAGCGTTTACGTCTATGCGAGCGGCGCGTCGAAAACTGACTACCTATACCCGGGATGGAACAAATTAAGCGATAAAGGCGGGAAAGCGATTCAAGGAAACCTGATTTATTACATCGAGCCGGGGGCCGCTTCTGAGACCCAATCGGACTGGTTCGCGCCAAACACAGCATCAGGTTTGACGCAGGCGGGCTTGGCGCGAATCAACCAGTCAATTGAGGCTTTCGTTTACTGCATTCTGGGAGCGCAAGTCAACGTCCGCAGCAGCATTCTTGGTTCAGGTGGCCGGGCGAGAGAAGCCCAGAGCGAGTTCCTTGTGCTGGTGGAAAGCGCGATCACACAGCCAGACCTGGCCGCGAGCGTGCAAAGGTACCAGCTCGCGGTGGATCAAGCGAAGGTCAGGCTCAATCTCGCTGTAGCCCCCATGGCCTGGCTCATGCCCGCACAAATGATAATCAACACCGCAAGCACGATTGGTTACAACAACAAGCTGAAGCAGGCGGTCTCCGGAATGAAACTTGGGGTGAACAATGAGGTAAATCCAGACACAAAAAATGCTGGGCTCAAACTCATGGCAGGCGGCCCGTCAAAAATTAACCCTCCCAACAGCCACCCGCCCAACCCGATACACAAAGCCGCAACAGCCGAATTAAGGAAACCAGCTCCACCCGAAACTCAACAAGCGCAAAAAATTGAGCCCGAGGCTCCAGATAAAACATCGCAACATGAAATAAACAAAACAGCTGTCATTGTCGGTGTAGTTGGATTATCGGCGTTACTGTTCATGGCTTGGCGGTAAGTTAACGCTGCTTCTTAAGAAATTGTTCTAACAAAAAGGCCACCACGGCAAGAATAAGCAGCCAGGTGTGCTCGGCCAGAAACCCTACGACTTGGCCGGCAGCTTTGAACAGGAAGCTCACAATCGAGCCAATCAGCCCGGGCAGCAGAGAACCAAGTTTCGCGGCAACATCTTTGAGGCCATTTCCCAAAGCTTTGCCGGTGGCCTTCAAACCTCTGGTGAGGGCCCCGATGACAGCTCCGATTGTGACCCCGGCGGCGAGAAGAATAGCGGTCAATGTCACGCCAGAACGTCACGCGGGCGCTCGTTGACAGGCTGGTCGTGAAGTTTGCAGGCACTATCCTGCAAGACACGGTTGGGTATGACATCTACAAAACTTTCGAAGACCTTTTTCTTTCGCAGGAAGAGCGAGACAACAGGATTCTCGAAGGGATTCAGAGCGAGGATCTATGCAAGATCCGCTCAGACGCGGGAGACAAGAAAAAGTCGGACGTCGACGTTGAAAACAAGCTGGAAGAGGTATACGGAAAAAAGTACCGGATCAGGCTTGACCATCAGATCTTAACCGACCACGGCGTTTTCTACCCCCAGGTCCTTTACAACGACCTCACGTTCAACGTAAAACTTGCCGAAGCTATACACGTGGTCAAAGGCTCCGACACAACCCAGCTGAAATACAAGCTGAAAAACATCCAGCTCGAGTACAAAATGATCCGCAGCAAGACTCTGGCAGACGAGGCGCTGAGCGTTTACTCCAGCGGCAAAGAGTTCAGTTACGACAACGTGCTGCATGACAAAGAGGTGGCCTTAAAAAAAGACACTGACACGAGGATCAACATCAAAGTCAACACCCCGAGAAGGTCGCTAAAAGCCCTCCTCCTCCTGTTTGTAGAGCCGTATACCGCGGGCGCCAGAGATTCAGAAAAATTCGTCTTCCCCGATCTGACGAAAGTCAGCGTCAAGGTCAACGGCGTGCCCAACAAGCTTTACAGCGACGGCATCGAAGGCAAGGACATGTGGGAAGAGGCCCGCAACCTGTTTGTGAAAGAAAAAATAAAACGGAGCACATGGATTTGACGAAGTTGTACACCGGTGATAAGTTCGGGCTTGTGATTGATATGCGCTCCATGACTGACCAAGACATGCACGGCAGCGGCACGCGGATTGTGAACACTACGGACGGGGTCCAGCTGGAGATTGAGCGGAAAGCCGAAGGCTCAGGCGACGTGAAATCCCACGTATTCGTCATCTCCGACTCCCAGCTCAACCTTATGGACTGACAGCTGGAATCTGTACAGGATTGAATATGAACATGGACCCGAGCAAGATACCCTTCAACGCTCTCATAGTGGGGCCGACTAATTCTGGCAAATCGAAGTTCGTGGTGGACCAGATCTACGGCCCTTTCCGCTTCAAGTTCGACTACATCGTGCTCATCTGCCCGACGTTCACGCACAACAAGACCTACCACCGGCTTGGAGAAAACGATCCAAGAATGGATGTGATAGTCTGCGAGCAGCACGCCGTGGAAACGTGGTTGAAGCTCGTGAGATGGCTTTCCGAGGGCACCAACACGCTCATAATCCTCGACGACATCGCGGCCTCCAAAGATGTGAAAGGGCGTAAAGGCGAGCTGGTGAATCTCGCCTTTTCTGCCCGACATATGGGCATCAGCGTTTGGGCGCTGACCCAGAAGTTGACCGGCATAACATCTTCCTTCCGGGAGAACGTTGCGGCGATCGTCCTCTTTTACACCCGCTCGGCCGGGACAACGAAAGCCATCTTCGATGATTACGCCGGCGAACTATCCCCGGATGAGTACAAAGGTCTGGTTTCAAAGCTGAAAGAGCGAAAGTTCTCTTATCTTGTGTTCTCGCTTCGCCACCCCTACGGGGTAAAGTTATGTTGAATAAAAAAATGAAGTTGTATATAGCAACTGCTGGAGAAGAGGTCGCGTTAGCAGAAGTTATGAACCTTCTTCAAACCGAGCCCGAGCCGTCGAGTGGTCCCACAGGTGGCCTTGTTCCAACCGCCCCCGGACCTGAAATTCCTGCTCTTCGTGAGCAGCTGGCCGTGCTGGTGTCCACAGGCAAAGCCAAAGAGGCCATCGGAGTGCAGTTAACACACGAGCAGGTGAAGCGCCTGAGCGACAAAGAGGTCGAGAAATTCACCAAACGCTACGAGACGTACGTGGGCTCAAAGACAACGGAAAGCCTGATCGACAGCTTTATTTTTCTTGCAACCAAAGTGGTCGGAATGACCGTCAAAATCAAAGACATCGACGCTTATCAGAAAAAGCTCAGAAATGACTACATCTTGAACAAAGAGCTCTCCAATCTGGCCGGCAACCTTGCTTTGAAGTGCGGACGGTTTCTTGCTGCGGCCAACGCGGTGTTCATCACCACTAAACATGTTGATTTTAGTCCACAGTTGCCGGAGCAGAGCCATCCTTCTCGTGATGAACACGGCTATCCGCTTGAGGGTGTTGATGAAGTACCTAGCTCAGCAACTGCAGAATAACCGGTCACCATTCATTAACAACTGCTGAGGGCTTGCTGACAAATTGTTAACAATTAAACTTTTTTCATTTGCTTAGAATACGGTTCGCTTCAGAATGTCAACCGAACAATCCGAGAGCGCGCCTCAGGTCGAGACCCAGGCAGCGCCTGCTGTAGATATCACACAGCAAGCGACAACTCCAACACCAACCACGCAGCGAGTGAAAAATCCAAAGCGTGTGGCTGCTGGCAAAGCGACATCTGAAAGAACGCGGCAGGCACGGGAACAACAGAAGAAAGATGCCGAGGCTTATAGGGCTCTCCTGGAAAATAAGGCAAAAGCCGCCACAGAGCCCCCTGAGCCCGTCCCGACTACAGAAGGCGAAAGCCCAAAGAGCAGCGGCCTCAGCGCCAACCAATGGATTGCTATTGGCGGCATAGGCGTTTCACTGCTCGGGATTTATTACAAACGGGAAGAGCTCAAGGCAATGGCCAAGCCGCATTCGACAAAAAAACGCCGGAGCCCGCGCCTGAGCCCGCGCGTGTTGAGCCAGAACCTTCTCGTGCGACACGGACGAAAGGATTAAAAAAAATGATTTGAACTTTTGCGTGTGATGTATATCCACGATGTCAGAACTTAACACTTCACAGAAGATTATCACTTTCGCCACCACTTTTGGTGTCACGTATTTGCTGCTCGACTTGAGCATAAAGGTTTTTCGCGAAACATTCAAAATTTTGGATGAGGCCTTTGGCATTAATGCCGGAGAGGAAGAGGAAACAAGAAAAAGAGAAATTGCAACAAGAATTCTAGAAGCAATGGAACAAGAATTAATAAGAATGGGAGTAGGAGAAGAAGAAATAAGAAGAATGAGAGTAAAAGCCTTGGGGGGAAAGACGGATTAATTTTGTTTTAAACTTTTGTTCTTTACTTATATCAAACGCACCATGTCCGACAACAAGCTTGTCAAGACCGTCATTGACGCCGCAACTCTTAAGGGATTAGCCGCGGGCATCGGCTGGGCCGCAAAAAAGGTTGTGAAAGACAATTTCACTTCTGATCCCAGCAGCAGCTTTATGAATTACGTGAAGTTCACCGCCGTCATGGCAGGAAGCATTGCGCTCAAAAAGTACCTCGAGGACCAGAAAATCCTTCCCATCAGCGTCTGAAATCAATGATTTGAAAAAAGCTTCCGATAATATATAACCATGGCGAGTATCGCAATTGTGGTTGGCGGGGCCGTGTTGAACGCCACGGCTTTTATCGGTGGCAATTATCTGGCGAGGGCGCTTGGCGGGGGCGACAAAGCTGCGCTTGAAGAAAAAAAGCGCCACGACAAAGCTCTCGAAGATTATCAAGCGGCTTACGCCAAATACACGCGCGACCGAACACAACTTCTCGACTGGATCGCGACTAACGCGCAAACGAAGGCGGAGGCCAAGCAGAACTTCACCAACATCGACTACGCCTTCAAACTCTACAACCAGGCGCATCCTGACGAACAGATGGTACCCCCCAAGGAGCCCAAGTTCTCAGATTTCTATCAGCCAAGCGAGCAGCAGAAAAAGGGTGAACTCATGTTCGTAGGCGCCGGCGCTCTCGCTCTGGGCTACGCAGCCTTCCGGTTCCTTTAAACTTTTTTACGCCTTACTTATATGGACGCCAAACTCACAAAGATATACTACGGCCCCGGGGGCCACTGGAAAGGAATCGCCGCGATAAAAAAATTAGCGGAGGCCGCCAAGGTACCTGAAGAAACCGCAAAAAAGTGGCTGATCAGGCAAGCGCTCTGGCAGATATTCCTCCCCGCGCCGAGGCGAATTCCTCGGCCGAAATTCGACGTTCCCACACCCAACAAGGTCCACCAGGCGGACCTTCTTTTTCTGCCGCACGACAAGCTCCCTCGCGGCCGCAAAGTTTTCAAATACGCGCTGACCGTTGTCGACGTGGCCAGCCGCTACAAAGAGGCCGAACCCCTGACTTCGAAAAATTCTGATGAGGTCGCCCAGGCCTTTCAGAAGATTTACAAGCGCGGGCCTCTCAAATGGCCTGAAATGCTGTAGGTTGACCCCGGGCGCGAATTCATGGGCGCTGTCACAAAAGAGATGGACAAGCACAAAACATATATCCGGCGCGGGCGCGTTGACATTCACCGCGACCAGGCCATTGTCGAACGTTTCAACCGCACCCTGGCTGAGCGCTTGTTCGGCCACCAGTACGCCGTGGAAATGCTACTCCCTGAGGGCAAGCAGTCCACTGCCTGGGTGAAAAGACTTCCAGAAGTTGTTTCGGCTTTGAACAGCGAGGTCACAAGCCTTATCGGCAAGAAACCCGCCGTTGCCATCAAAGAAAAATCTGTTTATGCAAGGCCGTCGACACCTTACTCGAGGCCTGTTGGAAAAAGCGAAAAAATACTTCCCTCTCTTGTACAAGTTCGTTATCTCTACCAGCCCGGCGAGCTTGAAGGGGGTGTGAAAAGAGCCACAGACCCAATCTGGTCTTTGAAAGTTTACAGCATTGAAAGATCTTTCACCAAACCGGATCAGCCCGTTCTCTACTATCTGCGCGACGGTCCCAAGCGCGGCTTCGTGCGTGAAGAGCTGCTGGTTGTCCCTCCAAACACGCAGTTGCCCCCTGAGCAACTTTGAAACTTCGGCTTCCAACTCTCTTCCGTGAATGCGCACAGGATTTTTTCGTTTTGAAGAAAAAGAAATCTTTTATATCTCGCCATGTCATCGGTTGTGGACATCGAGGATTTTCTTTACTGGGCCATTGAGTTTTCCGCGAAAGAAAAGGGGAAGAGCGTCCACGAAGAAAGCAAGTATTTCGCAGAGCGTTTCAATGAATTTGTTCTCGGCCACGGAAAAGAACTTTTCTTGGTTGGCGAGGCGGGCACGGAGTATGAAAACGCTCGAGAACAATACAAGAACGCGCCCATAAAACTTATCGACTGGATTGTGGACAGCTCGCGAAATGACAAGATCGCTCTCGTAAAGTTTATGAACTGGCTAACACCCGCGAAAGAAAAGGGGAGCATCCTCGAAGATTTCAAGTATTTAGCAGATCATTTTCAAGAATTTGTTCTCGACCACGGAAAAGAACTTTTATCGGTTTGCGAGACGGCCATTCTCGAGAACAATACAAGAACGCCCCCCTCCTCTCCAAACACGCCTTCGGCTGAAGCGAATAAATGTGAAATTCGATTGGTTCGGTGTGAATCCCGTCGGGCAGCACCCACCGCTTGTCGTAATACGCGCTCAGCCCCAGCTTCTGCTGCTCGTAAGTGACCATGTGCCCGTCCCGCATCCTGAAACCTCTGTTGGTTGCCATATCTTTGCTGCCTTCCAGCGCTTCCTCGAACAGCTCCCATGTAAGCTCGTTCTGCGTTTTCGACTTCCCCTTCGTGCGAAACTTCTTTTTTTCGCCCCCCTCTCCAGCATCGGCGAAATAGCACTTCGAGCTGAGCGCGATCATCCGGCTGCCCTCGAACTCAAGCTTGAAGAGACCCGGGGTGCGCCCGCTCCACTTGTCCCAAGCCAGCCACTGATTTTTTTCCGCCTCAAATTCCGCTTTCAACTCTGGCCGGACAACGTCTTCGATCCGCTCGCCCGAGATTGCCATGTAGTTGCTGTCCGTGTCCATCTGGATGAGCTCGAAGTCTCTTCTGTCAATGTACTTGTCGAGAAAGTCGTAGTAGAATTCCAGCATCCGCAGCTTCGCCAGCTGATAGATAGCGATTCCGATCTGGAACGGCCGTCTGATCGTAATCCGGGGCTTACGGCTTTCCAGCTCGTAGGCCTGCCCGATCTCGTCGAGGTCTTCGAAATACGCGCTCCGCAGTGCTCTGTCGACAACCTTCTCGTCTTTCGTGTATATCACGTTCGTTTGCCGCTCCAGCGCTTCAACCGTTTTCCCGTAGGCACTGTTTCCGAGAAGTTTGAACACTTCAGCTAGCAGCGCCTTGCTGCTGTCTACGTCTCCTGTCCGACGCGCCTCCGTCACCTGATCCACGAACCAGGTAAAGATCTTACCCGGTTCGTAGTCGATTGTTCTGGAAACCCTCGTGACAACCGCCCCATGGTTCACGTACCACAGCAACAGAGGTGCGTAAAGCAGGATCCTTTGTGTAGACAGAGCCCCCACAAGCTTTCTCCCGTCTCCGCGCTGTCTGCCCGTTCTCGCCAAGTACTCTTCCATATGTTTCGGCACAGCTTCGGCGGGAACCCGTTTGTTGTAAAAGAAAGGGCACATCTCCTCGAACATTGACCGCAAACGCTCTGGGATCTCTATGCGGACTTCGGCGAAGCCGAACCACTCCCCGGCTTTCATCCGGCGAATCAGAACTTCGGCCGCTTCCGCTTGGCGGTCATCGTCGTAGTGCACGACCCTTTCCTTCCCGCAAGGCATTTCTCTGAGCATAGTCGAGAGATAGAGAGCGCTGGCGTCGAAACCGAGAATCTTTTTGCAAAGACGCGGTTCTTCGAACTGATGCGACCTTATCCGTGTCACACCGGCCTCGTGCCGTCTTGTGAAAACCAGGCTCGGTCCACCAACAACCGCCCCTTTGAGCATTTCGTAAGCCTCTTTGCTTGGGCTGTAAAGGTCTGCGCCGCGCTCGATTGCCCCTAGGAGCAAATAATGCAAACTCACCCCTGGCAGGCTCACCGCGTCTTTCAGAATGTCGATTCCTCTCTCGGTGTAGAAGCTTTTCATCTTTTCCAGCGCCTCGAGGCCGGGAGCGACATCAAGATTGTTGTAATAGCGCAGCCAGTATGCGAAGATCCGCATCCCCTTTTCTTTGAACAGCCACTTGCACCCCTCCCACTCCTTCCGCGTGAGAACGTATCCGCCCTTCATCTTCGAATACCAGGCCTCGTATTCTGGGAGCCCAGGGAAATCGAGCTTTTTGGGCGCGTCGAACCATTCGTAAGGGAACCAGGATTTCTCGGACTCACTTCCGTAGGCTTTCACCCATTTCGCGTAGCTCGTGCCCGGGCCCAGATAGTTGATGATGTCGAGGAAACGGGCCCCCCAGGTGAGCAGGAACATGGTTTTGTTCCCCTTCTTGGCCACTTTGACATTTTTTGATACTTCGGCGAGAGTGCTGGCGAAGTGGTTTTTGATCAGATTCAGGTCGTACGAGCCTGAGTTGAAGCCCCCGACAGGGACCTGGTTGCACCATTCATTAATTTTTTGCTGCTGGTCTTTTGTCAGCAGGTGCATGTCTTCTGGCACAAACTCCGCTCTCACCTGGTCCTGGGTGTTTTTCTCGCGTCTCTCCAGCTCTTTCAGGAACTTGCGGACCAGCTCCGCGGGGTTTCTTTCGCAGATGTGGGTGGGCTCTCTTTCAAGAGTGTCCCCGACGCTCACGGAGATCGGCACGTGCGCGTTTTCTATCGTTAACGTTCCTGTTGGCTCTTTCCGATAGTTTTTGTCGCCATACGCCTCGAAATCACACAAAATACCGTGTGGGTAAGTTTTTGTTTGCTTCTTCGGGAGTTCCCCATTAAGATACCCAACTTCGCAAGACCAAGCCTCGATTACTTTGTAGCCGCTCTTTCGCAGAAATGCGGTACGGTTCACGGTGGCTTGGTACAGTTGTTCGGCTGTTTTACCGTTTGTTATAACCTCCCGTCGGCGGGGATAACATTTTGGGCATCCATGGAAGGGGCAGCCGTCATCGAACAGATCAAGAATCTCCTTCTGGTAGTCTGCCACTGTTCGGGTTTTCCGCGCAGGGAAGGGGTCGTACTCCCTCAGAAGCGCTTGCGCTTTTCTCGACTTTCTTTGGCGTGGAGGGGCTCTTGGCTGGTAAGGACTCGGAAGTAGTGGCTTTTGCAGACGCGCCTGCGTTTCTTGAGAAATTGGTTCATCCAGCACGTTCTGGACAACCTTTCTTACCGCTGGCGCGTTTTCTGCAAGAAGTTGATCCAAATACTGCAATGTCGCTGGATCTATTTTCGCGAGTTCTTCTTCCAGTCTTTCTTCGTACCTTCGGTTGTTGGAAGCCATAGTTCCTTGCGGTATAATACAAACCCTCATTTCTCCAATTGGGTTGACTTTAGCTCGAGAAGAGCGAGCTAGAAAGCTTTCTTCGCTTTTTCACGCTTCCGCGTTAGCCGCTGACTTGCGTTTTTTCCTCCGCATCCCCTGCAGAACCGGTAGTAACATAGCACCCCGACCCCGCAGACCCGACATGGGGCTGACATTCTCATCCCTTTCTTTTGCTGGTAGTTGTGCTGCTTGCAAAAGGTCCCGTAACAACGCTTCCCGCAGCTTTCTTTCCGGCCCCGCATCAGCCACGCGCACTTGTTTGGCGCTCGAGACATCCCGGCTCGGGCGGTATAACAGCGGGCTCGCTTGTTTCTAATATGGGGCCCTCCTTTGTTGTAAGTAGTATAGGGGGAGTCAAACAAATACTGTTTCAAAGAGGGAGCTGAATTTCACCGTTTCGCAGCCCCCAGGTTCAACCGGCCCGAGCATGTGAGGGCCGGACTTGACGGTGGGGGCTGCGATAAGGTGAAATAAAGCTCCCTCTGCGAAACGGTATTTGTTTGACTCCCCCTATACTACTGTCCAAAGCGCTAACTATTGGGCCACCGCGCCTGCCACAACGACTTGCAATGTGACAAGCCAGCATTCGTACAAGCGACATTTTCAGATAATTTATTTTTTATATGTCAGCAACAACAACAACAACAGCCCTTTATTTAAACACGATTTTGTTGAAAGCAAAAGGTTTGCTTGTGGGGTCGTGTATCTAGCTAAGTGTTTAAGGCGCAGTAATGATATTAATAATATACGTATTTATTCACATCAATAAAACTTTACATCCGTTACTTTCTCGCTTTGCGTTTGAATCGAGGTCGCATTGAAGTACAGTTGTGTAATAAAAACGTCTTTTCTAGCTTTGTAGAGAATTGCTTGAAATTATTAGTATAGTACCTTGATGCAGTGTTCCAAAGTAGCTGTCGATTGTTTTTTTATACAAACAAAATCGCGGAGTCTCGATGATTATCTTTATAATTGTCTGTCAGATGTCTTCCATCTGACAGACGTTGTGTTTTCACTTAATCTTAGTTTAATAGTTCTTAATTTGAAAACGAGTGCAAATTAACAAATAATTTGGACAGTTTAACACGAGAGAGGGCTTCACGCTTCTCCATTGTGTAAAATTAAAAAATTTTCAGAGAATACCTAATTGTCTAGGGCTTCACGCTTCTCCATTGTGTAAAATTAAAAAATTTTCAGAGAATACCTAATTGGACATGCCTCGCAACACCACACAATTTTGGTGGCGTCAAAATGTTCACTATCCAATTTTCCCAGTTCGAAAGCTCTGCAGTCTGATTACAAATAATATAAGGACGCCAATTGTTGATATACATATTTACATATTTAAAAGGAGAAAGGTGATGAGCAGAAATAAACTCATTTGTAAAAGGGTTTTGTGATTATATATGGTGAAATTCTCAGGACTGAAACTGAAAGAAATGTAGAGCGACTACAGTGTACTGACGAGAAATAATAGTTCGCACATAACATTGTGGCTCCACATGCAGTGTATAAAGCAGGTTTAAACCCTTAAGGCTAAATCGATTCTAGAAACTTTACGAATAATTCATTTTCATTGCATGGAGAGCGCTTTTTGATCGGACATTTAAAGAGAATTATTTGTTTCGCCATGGTTCTTTCTTTTATTTAGTTAGAAATTCATCAATTTATTTAGCAGTACTACATCTTTTATTTGAGAATACGTTTTTTCAAGAACAAGTTCATTTCAGCCTTTGTCCTTCTTTTGTTAAATTGATCGTCAACAGGTCCTCTTGGCAAGCTCACAGAGGTGATTCCTTCGAACACGTACTACGTCAGAGTCCTTTGAACACAAAAGAAATCAACAGGATAAAGATGTATAGAACGATTTCACATGACGTCATGGCGGCCATGTTTGTGTTACATCCAAAAATGAAATTCCCTTGTTTACTCTTGATGTAAGTTCCTTTCTTATGTGAAACTTCCCTCAGTTCGGTAACAACATTATACCCCCGTGAAAACGCTCTACTGATACTTGATCAGAAAATACAAGGCATAAAAGAAAAAGATAAAACTTGCTCAAGTGGAGTTGACTTGTAATGTATGAAACGCGAAAGACTGTGTTTGACCACATTTAATTTCAAACAAGGAGGAGAGAGTTGAAAATAAGACGTGCGGCGAAGTATTTTTGACGAACTTCGAGATGTTTGTCTTGAGTGTTTGATATATCTTCTCAATCGACACTAAATCTAAGGAGAAAACGGAAGAATAAAATCGTAAAAATGTATGCCAATTAAGATCAGATATCCAAGTACTGTCACGGTCATGATTTTCTTTGTTTAAACTTACAATTGATGAATTATTAATGAGCTTGAGAATGTCAGTTGAGAAATGAGATCCGAGATCTGAAAATCTACTGTTAGCTGAGAATTCACCAAAAACAGTTAACTGATAGTTGATATCCCAGTATCCCCATCCAGACCCTCGTATACGATCAGGAGCCAAAGGGATTTGATGCTATGGAACGAAGAATAGTGTTAATTTACCTCTTGGGCCAGTCGAAAATTCCTTGTTCCAAGAGGTAGCACATTGCTCTCTTCCGAAAGCTTGAAATTAAAGAAGACAGAATATATTTCGATCATTATTGACTATAATGTGTGCGTTAAATTCATTCTGTACACAGTGGAAGTCTTCTGCCTTCAGTGACAGACAGCGACAGATAGTCAGCCAGCCAGCCAGCCAGCCAGCCAGCCAGCCAGTCAGTCAGTCAGTTAGTCATTCAGTCAGTCAGCCAGTTAGTCCGTTAGTCAGTCAAGTAAGAACGTAGATCGGGAGTCACTCGCTCACTCACCAACTCACACATTCAACACTTCTCTTGTTGTAACTTGCTTTGTTCGTTTTCTAATGTATTTAGCTATTTTTACCTGTTTAGTGGATCGCTTGCCCTTTGGAGCAGATGCGCTGTTGAAGCTTTGACCTTCGGTAATCATACTTGCCAGTAATACAAGGGTAAATAAGAACACTTTAAGTTTGGCATTCATCCTTATAATAGCTGGCTGCAATACAACAGAAATAGATGATGATCACCTGAATGCTGAAAACGCTGTGAACGAGTTTTCCTTCAATCGGTTCAATATAAGGTTTGCGAGGAATGTAACCAGATACACTTCGTCGGGGCTAATAGGAGATAAGCTCCTACCTGTTGAATTTCGCATGTCATAAGGAAACGCCAAGGGTAATCATTGTGCAACAGTCTTGCGGCAGATAATGAGGAAATTGAATGCGCGCAATTAAAGGGAAAACTCTGAGAGAATTGTTTGCGAAGGTGGTCATGTTTATCCAAACCTCAGCAAACACTCCATCCGGCCCGGAATCTTTGTTTACATATTGTGGTGCTTAGAGTAGACTCAACTTTCGAAATTTGCACAGATTATGAAACCATTGTAGGACTTGGCCTGAGTTTCTTATTAGGCAGGAAGGCTGCGTAACTGCAACCTTTTAACGATGTGTGCGGGGGAGATTTCTTACCTCCACTAGTCTTGAAACTTGAAGAACACGTGCAGGGTGATTTTAATGAATTGCATCACGCATCCTTGCTGCGTGTAATTTTTCACGACATTCATTAGCGCGTACGCACGTACACAACGTATTGTGAGACTCTCTTCAAGCTAATCTCGACAGGAAAAAAAAAAATTGTCCTTTATCTCCTAAACGAGCACAGTAAACCTCCCACTCACTTTTTTCAAAGCATACTTAACATTACAAACGGTTGACTGCATTATGTCGCAATTTAAAAATCACCTTTTTCAAAAATTTAAACGTGGTGCAACACATTATTGACTCAAAACTGAATAGAGTAGAAATCCAGCTAGTTCAGTTTAAATTAGATCACTGAGGCTGGTTAGATCGAGTAAGAATTTGAACTTATTAATCTTTTTCATCGTCGAGAATTTTTTGAAAAAAAGCTTTTCACTTATCTCTCTCTCTCAATTGATTTAATTTCCTTTCTCCACTTTAAAACTGAAGAGTTTTTTTCGCAGCAGGTTCATCAATACGCAATCTTAGAATACACCAAGTGACAAGTGATTTAGTAAGTCTTATTTTTAACCCCTTTTCAACGAATACATCGGGAGGTCAAATTTGTTAGCTTGATAATATTAAAGCTTGAACACCGACATACTAATATTAAATCAATTAATGGTTTCATGGCCCCTTTGAGTAACTATTTTAATCGATGAAGAAGTTAATTATGCGGAATAATTATATTATGATGAGAAATGGTAATGTAATAGTCATGCTAATGGCTAATGAGAAACGTCCGACTCCCACGTCCTCTATCGATAACGCCCCCAGAGATATCCGTTTAGGAAGGAAGGAAAGGTGAATTGCAGCGTTTTAAACTGTCCTTGTTTACACACGCCTTACGTGGAAGACTAGCAATGTACTCAATCAGTGTGCTCAATCTTTACCATTTAAAATCGTAAATGAAAGATAAAGAATCAAACGTGTCTTATTTGCCATTTCACAAAAATAAAACAATGAAACCTTCAGTGAGTTTAAAATCTGCTGAGAAACGTGCGCGCCTTCAAGTCACTTTCTTCGCGACAATCATAAGCGCTTTTTTTTCTTCAGAAACGACCTTTTTCGAGCTAAACATGTTTCTCTTATAAAATGCCAAAATCATATGCCAAAATCGTGTTCAATAAATAATCTCTCTGATAATATCTTGTAATTGTTCTCTAATATCAGTGGGTTTGGCTTTGTGAACTGTTTTATCAGATGATCGCGCCAGTTCATCAGTTGACGGGACAAAGAAACAGAATTTAAATTTCATGGGGAGTTATTAAAATACCCTCAACCTTCAAAACTGGACTTAATACAATCGTAAAGTCATGAATCGAAAATTTCAGATAATACCTTCTTTGAAAGTCATTTACTTTTCGTGAGTGGAGGGTTATCCTTATGGAAATCTCCCTAACAAAACTTTTAGAATTCATATGTGCAGTGATGAGATCATAAGCGAGAAACACGTGTTGTCTAGTGTTAATGGAATTAATTTATACAGTCATGAATAAATGCTATCTTAGGCTTCCACTGTGGGTTCCGTTCAAAAAGAAAAATGTGAAGAGTTTTCCGCCATTCAGAGATCACTCCATTAGTGTAATTGTAAACCTTGGTGAATACCAATAATCACCTGATAATACGAAAGGAAGGAAAGCCGCACACAAAGGTTTTAATTGATTTCATCTTTATTTTTAATAATGAGGTTTGGCTTCAGTGCTATTGTTTTACAAAGGGAGAACCTCTCAGGTTCTTACAGGCTTTTACTGAGGAAGAACGTTTAAACATTGCTAGTCATTTATGAAAAAAGCGCCCACGCGTAAATAAATAAGCTCCACTAAAGAATGATATATGTTGTCACTCAGTTGTAACATCTTTAACGCAAACGTGTCTGTAATAAGAAGTCGTTTCTGTCCTGGGGATTATTTCTACAAATGCAAATGCAAATACAAATGTCTTTATATCTTTCTCCCCAGTTCAAATATATGATCTTTCAAATATTCACTTGCACAGATTTCTCCGGCGGTCACAAAGATGTCACTCTGCATGATGTAAGCGCTAGGGTTTGCACGTACCAACAACGAGTATATTAATTTTTAAGGTTCCCAAATTCTCAATGAACCAATCAAAATTCGTGTCTACTGTCCTGATATCCTGCGATATCAAGTCACTGACCTGATATGGTGGGATCTTTGGCCCAATTTGGGAACGGCGGTAAAGGATACTGACCTAATCGTAGCATTTGTGGTACGCTTCGGCGGTATATATATCACGCTCGTTTGGTCTTTTCAAAGAATATGCCTCGATCTTCCATAAGTACGAACCATGGCTCTGACATGTACCACCGAAGCGTACCACAATAGTACGATTAGGTATAAGACGTAACCATTTGACGGCTGGCTCACTCTAAGTTTGTTTCATTGTCGACTTCCCCGGCAGTATTCCAATTTTCATCTTTAAATGTGTTCAACCAATCCCCTCTTGCGATCGGGATCATGAACCGATCCATGTTTGGCGGGTATTTTTCGACTTTTAGGACACGAGGGAAGTTGAGACAAGCACCGGAAAAGCGTAATAGTTTCTCGGGGCGCGCATAGAAGTTGGCCAGTTGTGCCCCTAAAAAGACTTCTTTCAATTGTGTCGAATTTTGCCAAAGATTATTATATGCCAAAGTTCACAAATTATGCTTGTAGATTCCACTTAAACTTATGTTCCCAAAATGACATCGTTCCTGTGTATATAACAGCAAAAAGATAATTCCGAAGGAAATAATTACCATGTTTAGCTCAGATGTTTTTCGAATATGGCATTTTCATAAATTTTATTGGTTAGCTTTTATTGGTAACCAGGTCTAACCAGGCAAGTTAAAATTCCCAGATCTGCTGGATAAGTAAATAAACAGAATTTACAATTGCAGTTTTCTAATGCCGTGTTATGACCGTGTAGCAAAAGCAAGAAGAAAGTTTTTAAAGGAGTTACCTTTAAATGGTAGGAAACCTGAAAATAACTGTTTAATAAGACAGAAAACCACTAAAGAGATAATGATAAACCATAAAAGAATAAGGATGGCTAAGGATGGAGAAGATTAACATGGATTACAAACGACGAATTTGAAAAATTGAGGCTAAACTTCTCAATATGCGCAAACCGTGACTGAGCTCCTTTGAGCTATAATGCTTTAAAAAGTGCGAACATTGTATTAATAATGCTATAGCTTTGTCAAAAACAGCTGCGTGATTGGGTCTATACGAGTCTTTTAATTTCTAACTGGCCTTGTTGTGTTGCTTCACACTGTATCATGACGTGAAAGATTTGGTAGAGTTACCTATGTTTGTCCACGCATAAGTCGTTTAAATTTAGTACATAGTTATGTAGTATCGATCTCTGATACTCTACTTAGCGAACATGAAGTTTCAAGTGTATAGAAAGATACAGTATTGGTTAAAAATATTGTTCAAGTCTATCGCAGAGATACCTCCCAGCATTAAGTTCGCCGGTACCCATTTATACACCTGGGTAGAGAGAGGCACTGTGAAGGCAAACTGCCTTACCCAAGACCAAATCACAGTGACCTCGTCCAGGGCTCGATCCCAGACTACTCGATCCAGAATGCAACGCGCTAACCATTAGGCCGCTGCGCCTCCCACGGCGACTTGCCACGTGACAAGTCAACACTCGCACAAGCGATATTTTCAGATAATTTCTTTTTTATATAGGTCTCCCATCTGACAGATGTTGTGTGTTCACTTAATCTCACCTTGCTTAATCGCAATTTGTTGCATTAATACTTAACTTGGATACGAGAGCACATCAATGCATAATTTGGACAGTTTAACCCACGAGATACTTCACAATATAATTAAATCATATTACAAACAATAGGTCTTCATGCTTGTCCATTTTGATGTAAATAACAGAACGAAAAAAAACATCAGAAAAATACAAATTGGACCTTGCTCACAACACAACGCAATTTTGGTGGCATCGCAGATTTTCTTGATCCAATTTATTTCCAATTCGACAGTTTTGTAGTCCGATTACAAGTAATATGTGAACGACAATTCTTGACATTAATGATTTTTAGAAAACAGTCCTAAGAAAATACGCGCGCTGATTGGTTACACCCGCTTTCAGTGTTACGTGCATAGGCGACATCTTTCGACATGCTATGTAAACGGCTGAAAGACCGTTTACCCGTGAAACTGGCAATTTTTCCGGTTATTAGCGGAACAAATGACAAGTATATGATAATTACTGAACTCAAATGAATGAAAAAGATTGTGGACTCCCGATTTACGGGATAATTCAAATGACTTTAGTGTAGTCGATCGGCTCTCAATAGTGACTTCCGGTAGAATTGGGCCGCTACTGCTCAGTTAATATTCGAAAGATGTACACATTCAAAACAGTCGATTTATCTCTCACAGAATGACTTCTTGATCTCCTAACCTTAGTTTGATGTCAAATAAATCCATCTTTCATGACTAAAAGTTGCGTTTGACCATAAAGAAGTCCGTTGTGCTTACATTTTGAAGAAGGTTGGTTACATAGCATGTCGAAAGATGGCATGTCGAAAGATAGTTGCTATGCACGTAACACTGAAAGCGGGTGTAAAAATCGTGTTTCCATAACTCGATAAAAACACAGAACTACCACGAGCTGTTGACCTAATGATGGCGCGAACAAAGAGAATTTACATTTTGATAATCAAAGTTAACATGTTGTTTTCCTTTTTTTCGTCGCGGTGTTTTCTAAAAGAAATAGAAAACATGTTCTCCGTGTTTCTATCGAGTTATACAAACACTCGTGAAAGCTTGGGAGAACTTGTAAAAGCTGTGGAAACACTTGCTTGCGGCTCGTGGTCCGGCAGCATTTCTCGTTCTCCCAAACTTCCCCTCGTGCTTCTATAACTCGACAGAAACACGGTACATGTTTACTATTTCTTAAATATTTCTCCTTTAAACTCTGGAAGTAATGTAGTGTAAGGTAGTGCAATGTAGTTTAAATATAGTTTAACGTAGTATGATATAATATGCTGAATTATTGTAACATAGCCCTGTGCCATTTAAGATAGTGTATCAAAACAACAACAAAAATTCTCCTATAAACATGTTCAGGAATTGAACCGTGTGGGTAAGATCATATCACATTTCGTTATTATGGGAAGTTTGACGGTAATCATCGTACGGTTTTATTTTTCTTTTGAATGTATTTGAAAGCAGAAAGGTGACAAGCTGAAATGAACTCATTTCCAAAAGGGTATTGTGATAATGGTGAAATTCTCAGAATTGACATTGAAAGAAATGTAGAGCGACTACAGTGTAGTGAGGAGAAATAAATAGTTCGCACATAAGATTGATGCTCTACCATGCAGTGTTTAAAGCAAGTTTAAAGGCCGAGACACACTATGCTACAAATCGCGGTGACAAGTCGCTCCGTGGCTGCGACAAGTCGCCTCGTCTGCACTGCTGCTGCGACAAGTCGCTGTGACAAGTCGCTGCGACAAGCTAGACACTTGTTCGGTGCACGGAAGCGAATTTAGAAGAGGGAAAATGTGAACTAGTTTCCAAATCTAACATGGCGGACCAGCGAATACAGCGAAGGTCAAACAAAAAGAAACTTTTAGTTCTGTTAATGATGCTGTTACATGACGAAGAATATAAACATGTCGAAAGAAGATGCTGGACACGACAATGGATGTCAAGAAGAGAAGAAAGAGGGGCTTATTACACTATTTTTAAGGAACTGGCCATCGTGGTTGTTTATCTTGTTCCACATGTGCGGTCGCCATTTTGAATGGTTTTCTAAGGGATCATGGGAAAATAATTGACGCTCCCTCATTGGTTGATTTAAATTTTGTCTCAGCGACTTGTCGCAGAAGCGTACACACGCTGCGACAAGGCTGTTTGCGCTTGTCGCTGCGACAGATCGCAGCGACAAAATTCTGTCGCAGCGACAATGATTTTCACATGTCACACGAGGCGATTTGTTGCAGCAACCTGTCACGGCGACGTGTCGCAGCGATTTGTCGCATAGTGTGTCTCGGCCTTAAACCCTTAGGGTTAAACCGATCCCAGAAACTTAACGAAATAATTCATTTCATCGGTGACCAGTGAGGAGAATTAAGGAATCCAACAGAAGTTCGAGTAACACGTGGACAAAAACTCTGTACCGAGATTATTTACATTGTATTTCAATCTTCTATGCGACTATATGTTAGATATCTTCTCCAAAAAAAAAAAATCATTTCTAACAACACTAAATGTCGAAAACAAATTTTGAACTTTGTATGAAACACTTGGAAGTACTGGTGAAATGAAACTGATGATGAAGTTTTCCTGTGTACAGTTTCTCTGAACTTTGAAATTTATTTCCTCGAGTTCCCATGGGAAATTGTTGTCGATGTTATTTGAGGCAACTATATTTATATATGTGAAAAGGACTGTAAAATACCTAAGTTATTCTGGTACCAGATCTTTGTCCACTTAGAACTGAAATTGCTCGATCTCCCATCGGATTTCCTCTTAATATGTTGCACTTAACATTGTTGCTCCACTAAGCAATGTTTGTGGTAGGTTTAACCCTTTGAGTACGTATAACCGATCCTAGAAACTTAGAAATAATTCATTTCTTTTGAATGGAGATCGCTTTCCTACTGGACATTTGAAGACAAATAGTATGTTTGGCCATGGGTTATTCTTTTATTTCAATTCAACAATCTATTTAGTCGAGAATTGGTTATTTTGAGAATAGGCAAGAATAAGTTCTTTTACGCCTTTTGTTAAATTGATCGTCAACAGGTCCTCTTGGCAAGCTCACAGAGGTGATTCCTTCGAACACGTACTACGTCAGAGTCCTTTGAACACACAAAAAAATCAGCAGTTAAACAAATAGATTCCATGTTGCCGTGCGTCTGTTCAGTAATAGATCACAGATGACGTGTAAATGTGGTAGGAACAAAAAAGTGGCACACGAGGCGATAGGGTAATACAGGTTTATGCCTGTCCTAATCAAGGCTTTGGAATAAACTATTTGTGTTAATTTACCTCTTGATCCAGTCGAAAATGTCTTTCTCTAAGAGGCAGCACTTTGTTCACTTCCGAAAGCTTAAAATTAAAGAAGACAGACCATATTTCGATCATTATTGATTATATTGTGGGCGTGCAATGCATTCTGTGGGCAATTGAAGCTTTCGGTTCAGTTTCAGTCAGTCAGTCAGTCAGTCAGTCGGTCGGTCGATCAGTCGGTCAGTCATTGGTCAGTCAGTCAGTCAGTCGGTCAGTCGGTCAGTCGGTCAGTCGGTCAGTCGGTCAGTCAGTCAGTCAGGTCAGTCAGTCAGTCAGTCGGTCAGTCAGGTCAGTCAGTCAGTCAGGTCAGTCAGTCAGTCAGGTCAGTCAGTCAGTCAGGTCAGTCAGTCAGTCAGTCAGTCAGTCGGTCCGTCGGTCGGTCGGTCCGTCAGTCAGTCAGTGAGTCAGTCAGTCAGTCGGTCGGTCAGTCAGTCAGTCAGTCAGTCAGTCGGTCAGTCGGTCAGTCGGTCAGTCAGTCAATCAGTCAGTCAGTCGGTCAGTTGGCCAGTCGGTTAGTTGGTCAGTCTAGTTTTACCTGTTTAGTGGATCGCTTGCGTCCTACTCCGCCATGTGCGCTGGTGAAACTTTCACCCTCGGTAACTATACTTGCCAGTAATACAACGGTAAATAACAACACCTTCAGTTTGTTATTCATCCTAATAATGGCTGGCTGCAATACAACAGAAAACTATCAGTGATAATGACCTGAATACTGAAAACGCCGTGAAGGAGTTTCATTAAATCTGTTCATTATAGCGGAGCTCCTGCGAGCCGAAGACGTATGAATGGAGCCCCATACCTTAGAAAGTTTGGTAACCCATCGATCTAAAAAACTTTGATTGTCCCGTGACTGTTCGTACGTACGAAAGTCCGTCTGTCCCTACGCTAGGAGATAAGCTCATACCTGTTGAATTTCACGTGTCATATAGGTCTTATAGTGAAGTTCGCGAAAGTGAAAGTGTAATCATAGACATTGAATTCGCGCAATTAAAGAGAAACTCCGAGAGAATTGTTTGTGAAGGTGATCATGTTAATCCAAAACCTCAACAAAAACTCCATCCGGCCCGGAATCTTTGTTTAGATATTCTGGTGCTAGAGTAGGAATACCTCAACTTTCAGCATTTGCACAGATTATGAAACCGTTGTAGGACTTGGTCAGAGTTTCTTATTAATCAGGAAAGTTAATCGCATGTCATTATCGTGCGCGCACGTTCGCAACATCGTGAGACTTCGTTCAAGTTAATTTCGTCAGGGAAATAAATGCTCGTTTTTCTTCCAAACGACCTAGGTGACCCCTCTCATAGTTTTTAATTACAAATAATTAAAAGTACTCAAAGGTGTACGTGAATAGCGATCAACAGGTTAGACATCATCACCCCTTGGTAACTGCCTTACTAACCAAGGCAACAAATGTTTCTCAGAAACATTTGTTGCCTTAAAGTTTAAGGTTACACCGGGAATAAAAGCGAATAGACAAATTATATACAAAGCAATTCTCCTTACTTTTACTGTCCACTTAACTTGTTGTAAGAGCAATCTTCGCTAATTTACAGAGAATCTGTTGCAAACCTAAAACCAGGAGGGCTTTTCATTTGCGTGGAAAAACCGGTGAGAATTCTCCGCTAAACGGAGCAGTACAAATTTTCTGTAAACAAAGTAAGACAGGATGAGTCTGTACCTTTAATTTGACAGCATTTGAAAATCTTACAATGGAAAGGACTGCTTCTTTTCATGTCCCACCGAATCGACTGCGTATTTTATCAAGGAGTATGAGAATAGTGTAAAAAAGCAAATGTTATAAGGATTTTCCGATTATTCCGGTAAAAGGTATCAGGTCCAAATTTTCCGAAACATTTTCAGTGGAAAGGCTAGTTCCACTTGGTTTGCCACCAGAAAAACTGCTTTATCCATACAAATGGAAAGCGCGCCAGAAACCTCGCGTTACAAAGTTTGTCCTTATCGTAATCCATTTCCATCGTCGCCACGGCTATTCTCATTCACTATTGGCTCCTCTCATTTGTCAAGTACTATTTTACAATATCAAACCACTATTCTTTGGTTTCGCATGATTTAAGCGTGCTATCGTATCGACCCCTCTTTAGCCGCGTTTTACCGTGAGCATGCGTGTTTTCAGACCTTCTATACTGACCAAAAGTTAAAAAAGCTTAGCCCACACGTACCTTAACAAATCTCTGTCTTGTGGTTACGTTCTTGTCCGACATAGCAAACTACTATCCGAAGTCAAAACGCACTCTTAGGTACCAGAAAAGAGAATAGGGAATATCTTTTGCCTGATACTTTATCTTATGCGTCAGTCTCTTCTAACGTGGCTGACAGCTTTGAGTGTCGAGTAAATTCTCTAACTGACGTTCGCTACCGGTCTAGGACCTGTCTGAAAGTGTAAACGACACGATATGGTAGGCCGCCATGACTTCAGTGTAGAAAGCTTTGAATCTGCACAAAGAAAAGTGGCCTTTTCATTAAATATTTGACAAGGAGGGCCATTGTGGCAATTTAATTTCCGATCTCTGATGCTTTTCCTCAAATTTCCAAACATTTCAAATGTTTGAGTCATTCGTACAAATTTCCGGCGGCTCTAGGTCCCTATTTGATGTGTCATGCGAAACATACAATGGGTGTTTCAAGACACAACGCAATAGACAAGTTTACTTAATCGCGGCTGTTATCTATTTGCTTTGTCAAAAACAGCTGCTTGATTAGGTTCTATACAAGTCTTTTAATTTCCAACTGGCCTTTTTGTGCTGTTTCACAACATCAGGCGTGAAACGTTTGGTAGAATTACCGATATGCTTGTCCAAGGTTCAAGTAATTCAAATCGTTCATGTAGATAGTAGCTGTGTAGTATCGATCTCTGACACTTAACTCAGTGAACACAAAGTTTCAAGTGATACTTGAGAAAAATATACACTAAGATGAGCAGCGAAAGATAATGTTGGCTTAAAATCTTGTTCAAGAATTAAACTAAGAAGTATAAATGTCTGCAGTTTGAGTTTCTCAACATGCGCTATCGTTACTAGACATCTTTCCAAGAAAAGGTGATTTCCTATTTTATTTTTGAGGCAAGTTCAACTTTGGCACGAGAATCTGTCGACAAGATTTACCACTAATTTTCGTCTCCACGCCACTAATGAAGCTTGAATGTGTACACTAGATATCCAAACACTTGTTACAATCTTTCCAGCGCTTCCTGATATTATTGTTTCAAGTTGACTGTCTGTTAGCATGTTTGCAAGTGGCTGATTTGCGCTCTGTGATCGTGGGCGGAACAATGTCTTTCTTCCAGAACACTTGAGTATAAATAAATTTCATTACGAAAGATCTGGTTTCGTTAATTTGCCTAAATAGTTATGACAGTTGAGGTCGCGAAAATGTTTTTCTTGGAGAAAGGTAAATATTACCTGCTAAACATAAAACAAATGAAGGATCATTCATTGATCACGTCTCAAAAAATTTCCCACACAAAGGCTTCACCGTCGCGTCGCAGTTTACAAGCTTTTTGCGCAGTCTAGCCGGGAAAAAAAAGAAAATGCAATGGGGTGAGTTTTTTTGAAAGAAACGTCGTGGTCTTGTGAAGGAATCCGTTTTTTACTCAATCACACACTGGGCCGTAATTATAACTTGATTCGAAAGGACGGTTGTTATTGTGTGAAGTCATATAGAACACGTGCACTATCATTTGGTCAGTTCGGAAAGTAGAGTAATATTTTAGAGTAAGGCCGACTGAAATGATCTGGGAAAGAGGATGAAGTGTTAAACGTAGTACCTTCAGTTACAGAATGAACGCTATTGTTTTTGATCAGTTGCCTCAGCCAGCACTTAGTATTACGAAGCTTAAAGAAACGCGATCTCCTCCTAATATAAACTGGAAATAACTCAGCCGAGCAAGTTGATTCTGTAACGAAAAAAACGCAACACTGTGGTCGAACCTTTAGTAAGCCTATTTCAAGGTAACAATTTGCGTCAAAAGTGCATTGCTTGATTTCTTTGTCAATAGATCGAGGACGAAATTAAGTTTTACTGTATATACCATATTTTTTCATTAACGAGGTAACCGTGTTCTATCAAATGTTAGAAACAGAATTGACTTGCTGATAAGTTTGATTGAAAGTGTTACAGGAAACAAATGTATTCTACTTGGAGTCTCCAAACTCATTCACACCAAGGGTTAATTAATTTACCTCACTGTGTTTTACAAAATTAATTTGTCTCATTCACTATAGAAGTGCTTGTAGTAATCAGTGACAGCTGTATTTGTTCCGTGTGGTAAAGTCGCGCTAAACTGCCTCCTTCGATTATGCTAGCAGGAAAAAAAATACTGTCAAGATTAGTTTTAAGCCATCAAATGGTCCATTATCTACTCAAAGATTTGATCGGAAATTTTCATCTTTCCTCTTTCATGTGTCGTAAAGGAAACGTGTGTGTGTGTGAACTTGTGTAATGAGAAAACGTGCGCAGGAATCAGTCCAAATGATACTCTGTTAGACTGCGAAACAATCCTTTTTCTCCTTTGTTTAGCTCAGCGCTATTAATCCTCGTGGGCGAAGCGCGCGAGGATCAATAACACTCTGATCAATCAACGATGGTTATTAACAGCTAGCTCTCCATAACGGTGATAGTAACAGGATATAAGTACTTGAGGGAATCACTGACTTACGATTTCACTGACACTTTAATCTGAAGTCCCCGATCGAGGCTTCATCAAACTCAGACTTCCGTGATCCGGAATTATTTAAGCCGCCTCTGGTTAGCACTGATATAATTAGATCAAGAGCTGGAGATTTCTAGGAGGTGATAGTTGATGAGGGTAAAGACCGAATCAACTATTACCTCTTAGGAATCACTAGGAATCACGCTTTAGAAAAGTCGCGCAAACTGAATTCCCATTTAATTTGAAATTTGCAGTTGTGTACGCGCACCAGGCTTTGTTTCTCTTGATGTGTCACGAACTAGATAAGTGTTGGTGTCAATCATTAAGGAGAATTGATAGCCAATCAGATTGCCTGGGTAAACACAGCGGATCATTAAATAAAGAACGCCCATAAAAATTAAAGAGAAATTCTTTAATATCCAGTACATCATCTAGTTGACTTTCTTGCTCTTCTCTCGAGTCGCTCAGCCAACATTTTAAACCCACTGTGTTACGTTTACGGTTACAATAAAAGTAATAAGTTGATTTTTACTTCCATCCTTATAACTTATGACTTCTTTTCCTGATTTAACCATTTGTCTGTTTACAGAGTTTAGCACACAGGTATCAATTTAAAGTAAAGGAATAAGATATATCTTTTCAGGCCTGCGTCAGTGAAGTTGCTCATCTTGGTTTATTATTGCTTGCTGCTGTTAAGTTTTTTGTTCCTAGCTTTTGTTCCTAACAATCCACTCTGCTTGATCAAATCCTCTTGTTTGGCTGATCCCTATCTGTGAGAGAAACAATAGCAATTCTTACATACACGTAACACCAGATGACGCACTGGTGAGAGTGCTCGCCTCCCACCAATGTGGCCTGGGTTTGATTCCAGCCCGGTGCCATATGTGGGTTGCGTTTGCTGTTGGTTCTCGCCTTGCTCTGAGGGTTTTTCTCTAACATATCTAAATTCCAATTCACAAAAAAAACCCAGCTTAGGCTCATGTGGCTTTCCAATTTGGTTATTTGGGTGTGGTTCGTCCCCAGTTTTGAAGCGGGCAATAAGCGTTGAACTTAAACGGCAGGGAAAAGAAAATTATATCCAAACTGACATTTACATGGGTGAAACGTTCATCCATAATCTATCATTAAAGTCTGTAGCACATTTTGAGCTGGTTATAGGATGGTTACAGATCACATAAAATATACAAACCGATAGGTATTGGTTTCAGCCAATGTTAGCCTCCTTCGCAGCCGTTATCAGGGTCGTCACGCAACGCTTCTAGCGTTGCGTGATGACCCTGATAATGGCTGCGAAGGAGACTAAGCCGATGTGGGCGTGGCTCGTTCGCAGTTATCAAGAGGACAATATGCGTTTCTCCTACACGGAAGAGAAAACTGGCCAAAAATTCATACCCAACCTGTCTCTGAGAAAAACTTACCATTCAAAACTGCCAAAAATAAAAGGGCGAATATTTACCTGTCAAATAGTGTGTCGCCGTATGATAACCGAGAAGAAGCCAACGTTTTAAATGACAACAGGCAAGTTAACGGCCCAAAATGCTCTCAACAGCTGGCTTTTTACCATTTCTCAATTCAGACAACTTAAAACCAGTGAAGGTCAGTCAATGAATGGAGCGCTCTGATTGGCTGATTCTTATTCGAGATATTCCGCACATCAACTAGTCTCAAAGTACGACTGAACCTTTCTTCGCTTAACGTCTTCACATTGCAAAAGGAAGCTATGATTTATCCTGACCCGGGTTATTCAAAGATTGGATACTGATATAACTAACGCTTATTACCTCATTGTTATTGGATAACGGTGGGTATGTACCGCACGAGAAATAAGAACGTCTTGTAATACAAGCAAAGGAAATTGGCTCTTTTATTTCTGCCCATTCACTGGTAAGGTAAGTAATATGAGATTTATTTACCGGAGTTTGGGTGAACAGAGGACTATATTTACTTGCACCTCGGCTAATATCCCCCGTTATTCACACTGGCGCACTTTGGGAAATAATTTTCGCATCAATCCAACCTTCTTGTTATTGAACTGTTTCGAATACGAAATATGATGATGTTTTACATTTCAAGCAAACTCTCAGTTTAAAAATATTAAAAACTTTCCCAGTATGACCAACAGGTGCCTTTTAAAATAACATTGTGAAGTAAGTGAGGGACAATAAAATTCATGTATCAAGACTTGAAATTGCACGGAAAGATCCTCCAGCCTCTTCTGTTTATCATGAATTTTGTGTACATTTGTGGTACATCTTTTTTGTGGCCTCTTGTTACACCGAGCAGCTTTGGTGTGTTGACCCTAATCTATTGTCTATTGTTCTTTCATCTTTTGAAAAAGGCCCGGGCTGTACGAAATAATCTCTTTCAGTAAACAAAGCCCACAATCTTCAATCTTAAATTTCACAAGGTTAACATCGTTGCATGCATCGAACGTTTCTGTAAGTATTCTCAAGTTTGTTGCTATTCCTCAGCATGTAGCATGCTTAGTGCAAAGCAGTAACACTTTTAAAGGTGACCCACGGTATCTTCGACATAAATTTCACGTGGTTGCGTTATTTCATGTTTTAAATAGAAAGATTGCTAAAGTAACTATTCTTACGTTTGTTCGGACATGTTTTTCGGCGAAACTGTGTTATCCATAGAACCGACAAAATCGACAGTTTTATTTAAATAGACAAAGGCGAAAAGCGTACTGCTTGTCATCGATTTAGCACTTGAAAAAGAAAGTAATTTTGTCTCCAACTTTTTACTGTTTAATTAGCAGAGATTTTTTTGCCTACCTCGCTGCGTAAACGATAATCGTCGCGTTTACCAGAATACCACGGTCTGTGGCTGAGCATCTTCAAACCTTTTTGTTTGTTCGTAACAGATTCCAATTCATTTTCTCCTTTCGTTCTTAACGCGCACAACGAAACGGTTAAAGAGAGAATTGCAGCAAATTGAAGTAATCTTGCCATCTTCAAGTTATACATCGGATGGGAATGGTCTTACCTGATATGTTTTTGACAGATTAACGATGATTTCGTTTCAACTTTACTATTCACGACAAAGAACCGCTAAGCCCTTTTATAACGATTTGTCGGTTTCATGACATCCGGTTTAATTTGAGAAGTTTTGAAACCGTTGTCCATTCAATCGTTTTGAAAACAATATAACGAGAATACAATTCCAAAACTATTTCTTTAAAATACTGTATCACTCAAACTTTTTTAACAGTGGTTTTGTTAGGAACTAAAACTGTTTAGCATGTATAGTGAAAACTTATACAGTTAAATCTAACTCTGATGTCCTGTAGTGATGCAGTTATACTTAACAGAATATTAAAACACATTGTATTGATGCTAATTTCACTTGGTGTTGATTTTCTGACGAAAAGAATTAAAGGAATAAATTGATGTCTTGATTACCTGAAAATGACAAATTGGAAAATTAATAGGTAGTGGTTCTATGACACTTTTAATTAAAATAACGCTGCAAAACTCAATCAAGTGGTCTTAATAGTGTCAGGCATATTAAATTTGACGAGTTGGCAATCTACTTGAAAGAGAGAATAAGCTAATTTGCGCTTTGTGCCCTCTTCTTTCCATCGCTTTCACTTTTATCAAGAGATAATGAGCTTTTACTGAATCAGCTAGATTGAAGTAAGGTAAAAAAGAGACTTAAATTGTATCTGGGATCAACTACGATTTTTATATGATGAATTTTAAGAACGACCGAGACAGAAGAAATCTTACGATCGGGAAGCGATCAGTGCTAGGAAACAAGAAAAGACAATGAAACTCTCTTGTCCTGAAAAGGAAATTTATGTCAATCGCTTTGTACACACAGTCACCACAGTCAGTGGTGGGTGAGCCAATTGTTGAGTTAGAGGATTAGCATTTGAAACAAGAAGGAAGTACTGAGTGGGAAATGTGAAGTGACCTATCAATAATAGAAAACTGATCTGATATTAGACACTGCTTACGATGAAAATGAGCAATTTCCACCTTCTTTAGACTGACGATTTTCTTTCCTTGATCAACGCGGCTTATGTAGCAAATCTTATAGAACATTGATTGGACAGATAACCTCTACGAAAAGAAACCTATAATGTGCGTAAAGAAAGGGTATAAAGAAACCCAAAACTTGACAGGAAAAGTCAGCTTTGAGAAATTAATAATGAAATTGTCAATGCAATAATTATAATAAATTGTAATTGTTTAAACGAAATTTAGGGCAAACAGAAAACGCTATTGCTCGGTATCTTAAGACAAGACTTAGGAACTTTTGTTAAACCTTACGCGCGTTCGTTAGTGTTAGGAAGCGTGATAAGACGATGTGCTTCAAAAAGCTGTTCTTAAAAGTATGATGACCCGGTCAATAACCCCCATGTAGGCATGATGAAAAGGTGGATAAATATTGTATACAATGGATATGCAAAGTGAAATAATCTTTGGTTTCTCTTTTGTCTTTTCTTATTCAGATATCACTGAGTAAATGAAACGCAAATTTGGATCTAGCCGGGAATACAATGAAATGCTCACAAAAGCACTAAGATATATTTTGGATAAGTTAAAGGAATTCTTTTAGCGATAGCTTTGGTCTGATGGGTTGGAATAAAAGTTCCAGTTCTATGGTTATATGCAAGTAACAGCTCTTGAGATAGCCTTTTTACATTGTTTAACTAAACCTGCATAAAGACAAAGAAAAAGAAAACTGAATCAAACGGACCTATCATTTGCCGAAGCGTTCTTTCCGAAAATCAGCTTAGCTCTTCGTTCGTCAACGCAATTTTGTTTTCAAATTTAATTTCACAAAAATTTATAGTACAAGGAAGGAGGATCGATACCCAAACCAACATATCACGCCGCGGCGTTACAGAATAAGGTATTTTACAGGTGTTTTTCCTTCTTTGTCAATTTTGTGTTTCGTGTTTTTAATTATCATTATTCGTAGTAAATTTACGGCTTGCCTCCCTGGACAGTCTTGAAAACCGGCCGAGTGGACAGTTTCAAGTCGAATGCTTCGTCCGACGTGCACTTTCTTTTAAACTGATTTGACAGCTTTGGCTGGTAAATAAAATCTTTGCTCCCTCGCTCAATTTGAATTGACTCTCCTCTCTTCCGCACAAACTGATTTATAACCTGTTAATGGCAGACGCAATCGGAAGACCGGAGAACACCATGTCTAGTGGGTTTAATTGCACCGGTAAAGACTCCGATTAATTACTGATAATTTCTTGTAATTCAAACGAAAACTATTGTACCACGCCAAGAATCATCGATAATTCATTAAAAAAGGTCAAACAATCATTTCTGTAAACGCAATGTTTAGCTTTGCAGTTTAAACTTATCTACCTATTGGGCACAAATGAGAAACCCTACGTCCATGCTATATCAATACCAAAGGCTTTAAACAAAGGAGAATTGATTTAACCGGTCTGATAATTGGCAAAACATTGGTTACTCGTTCCCCTTTGAACCGGACACGTTCTGTGTTAAAACTGGACTAATGCGCCTCCTGACAACATTTTTCATTTATCATGCCCAGAAATACCACCCACTGAACACTAAAAATACTAATAGGCCTTAATATGATATATATCTTCCCCTTGAAAAAAAAATCCAGATGAAGTTGTTATCATGTTCAAAGGCCTTATTTTGAACACAAAGTATAACCCTTATTCGCTTTCTTGTTGTTGAAAGGAAGATAAAACTCTTTTATATCGTAAGTGGAAAAATTTCCAGTAACTAGTGCTCTTGATTGTTCGTAAACTGTCACAATTATACAATGTTAATCCCGCTTGATCAGATCAATTCATTCACATTTTGCTTCATTTTTTTTCCTGTCACGACGCTAATCTCCGCAGGATATCAAGCTTCTTTTGTATGTTATTCTAAAGTTCTCTCGTACCACTAATTTATGCTAGATAGTGCTGTGTTTTTGTGTCAAGTTTGTCGAGGGTCAGAATGGACTTATCTGCATGTACCACTCCACATAAAGTACAGGATGCTGACGTTACAAAAGAAAAACTCTTGGAAAAGACTTTTAAAACTTATATTGTTAGCTGGTGACTTCAAACCAAAGCCTGTCTATTGTTTTATGTTAATTTAACACTGGAAACTAACTGAAGAAAGTTTAGAGTTGTGGCATCACTTTGTTACTGCGATTTCTATGACGCGAAAAGTTTAGGGCGCATTTTCAAATACCTTCTTGGGGAATTCGGCTTCTCTTCGTCCCGAATACCACGGTCTGTGAAAGGTAGAAACTTTCCAAAGGAAACTTTTCGGGGGTTGAACATCTCTTGTCCAACGACTTCTCGCATTAGTAAAATTCGAGAGAATTAGAGTTGTTGCGATGAAGATAAGAGCAAACTTCTCCATGTTATCTTCTCTCGATAGCAGTTATCAGCTCGGTAACGACACGACTCCTATTGAAAGGACTTTTGTTTGTTAAAAAAATTCTGTTCTTATTTATAACACAGGTATTGATAAATACTTCCGCAGAATCAGTAGCGTGAACCAATCAGGAGCGGAGGAAATTCAAATGTGCCTATCATGTTTGATCCAAGATTGCTATCTATCTATCTATCTATCAATGAAAAACGATTTATCAGACTTTGAAAACCACACAAGCTGGTTCCACTTAATAGTCCAATACTACAGAGCAAATATAAATAACATTAATTTTTATACATGTCAAAATCACTAGTTCCATTTAACTCGTTTTTGCCTACAATGTCAACATTGCCACGAAGACAAATTACAGGAAATCAACCACCAGACGATATTTCATCCTCACCGCGAAGACTTAAAGGAATGTCTCAAATCAAGAAGAGGATTTAATATTTTAAGTTTTGTACCGAAATAGTTAAGCTCAATATTCGATGATGAATTCGACTCATTTCATGATCCACTTTACGTATCTCACTATGGTCCACTACGATGTAGTGAGATCGCTGCGATGGCGTAAGCAGACACGAGTACACAAGTTTGGGTTTTATGTCTGCATCCCATTTACAACGACTTTTTTTTTTTCATTGAACTGTAGTCAACGATTTTTTTTAAGTGTCACCAGTGTTGGTTATGAGTTGCTTGAGAAACAACTGGAAACATTAATTTTGAAGGTTCCATGACAGTTTATTTTTTCCCCACGTGGCATGGCAAATGAAGAAAATTGATGGAATGGTGAAAGTCACGATTCATTTTGGTTTTGTACTTGATAAGACGAGATAAAGATGTTTTACTACATGTAGGCTAGCAAGAGCTCATTGTATGACAGCAAATGAACACAAACCCACAGGGAATAAATGTTTAATTTCTAAAGTTATTTCAAATCATTCTGTGAACGGCAAGAGCGAAACATCAAAGATCTAACAATTATTTAACACCTGCCATCTTCACACTCTCAAGGAAATTCTTTACAATCCCGTGGTTGACGTGTTCTCTTCTTACGTATCTCTAATAATTTCAAAATCTACCACTAATCCCACCCATTGGAAAAAAAAAATCATTCTCCGATCTCGTTTCTAGTGATTACAATACAAGGGTGTCTTGACTGCCCACGTCGTCGCTATAATTTGTTATGTTGACAATTTCGGTGTAATGAATATGACGATTAAATTAACATCACTGGATAATGCAATTCGAGAGTTTTCATTGGCTGAGACATCATGGTATGTACAAGAATTGGTTCATGCTTTTAGATGTGCGTATATCGAGTTATGGATGCACTCGGGAAGTTTGGAGAGCACTCAGGAAGCTAAAGTTGCTCACGCTTCTCCTGTGCTCTCCAAACTTCCCGCGTGCATCCGTAACTCGATAAACACCCGCTAAACATGAACCAAGTCTTTATTACACCATGCTCTACAAATATGGTAAGGGTATTCGTAATTTTCTGAGACGTTTTTAACTTACTTCATTTCGTTTTAGCTTTCAATATTGGGGAGGAGGAGGTTAATAAACAATTATCCGATCCTGTCGCGCTTGTTGTATATGAGATGATTATAGCCCACTCGGCGTTACGTTCGTTGGCTCTCTACCATCTCAAATCCAACGCGCGCTCGTGCGATTATTATACATCGACGGCATAAGCAAACAACTAGATTTTTAGCCATGCTTTATTTCTACTCATGACTACACTCTAAGCAACAAAGTAAACTGTCCAGACTGTCATTGGTTCTGCGCCTGCATTTGGTCATCAGGTCTTGCAGAGCACCATCTACTTCCGCTGGTAACGTCTGGTGGCTTTTCTTATCTGATTCCTCTTGGTCAAGGGATCTCGAACGCTGTGAGGAAACATTAACTAGATAAATAAATTAAGTCAACTACAGATAAGCTAAAACGCCTGGTTCACACTTGTGAGCAAGCAAAAGCTCCAGCATTAGCAAAAGAAAATGCTATTGGACACCGAGGTGAAATAGGCACAAGCATAAGCATAAGAAAGAGAAACATACGTGTATAAACTTTATTTCAGTGTCTGAAAGATTTCGTCTTGGAGGCTAATTGTGGACACTAAAAAATAATTAAACAAATTTTTTCCTGTGCCTGCGGCTTAGCAAAGCTTTAAGTCTCTGTTGGTGACTTTTCTCCGTTGTATCGCGGATTTCTGCCATCCCCTTGTGTCTGGTCTTCAATCTTCGCCTGTGCTCGAGCTTATTTCCCACCGAAAGAGCTGGCAGACGGCTCCATTTTCACCCAAAATGCTATCACAAAAGTAGTGTTGCATTTAGGTAGTAGTCGAGTTACAATCAAAGCCAAAGTCACGTGAACTAGCGTGCGGCTTACCCACTTTGTTCTATTGCAAAGAAGAACAAGTAACCTTTATGTCAGTTACAGAGTCAGAGATATAACGGCAGTCACTACAGTTTGTTCTTGTGTATGACTTAAGATAGTGAGTGCCGTACTTTCTTGGCCGGTACACCTGAAACACTGAGCCGTAAAGGAACACTAAATGCCAATAAACGTCTGCAAGCCTCGAACCTCCCACCACCCCCACCCCCTCACCACGGGATCTTTGTTTTCGAGGCACTCGATTTTCGACCGTGTGACATTCATTCCTGCACATCTTTATATTCGAAATTTTTGGACCTTGCATCAATCTGTAGAATTACAAAATAACTGGGTCATGTAGCAGCCCTCGTAAAGTTTGACTGATACCCTGAAGAGAACAAAAGAGCAAACAACAGAAACAATGCACCTAGCCCTAAAACAGTAACAGCTGCTATAGTAATACAGCAATACCAGCTTACGAGAGCTGTTACACTTCTGAAATAACTTGGTTAATGAGAAAATATAATGACTTATACGTACCCGCCTGCCCTGTCCGCCGTAGTTATGTAACTTTTTCGCTTTTAAAATGGTAATGAAAAAAAAAAAAAAACATGCAAAGAAGACAAAGAAATTAGACTTTCAACACTTCTAATGGGGACCTACACCTTTCAAAACTTCAAGACACATTTTGCGCCTACTTCATCGACAAATTTAAACAAGTTCCAGTGTATCAATGCTAATGAAACTTTGGAATAAAATTTGTAACATTATTAAGCATGCATGGTTAACATCTTAAAAAATCTATCGAGCCGCGTTTAAGATGTTCAAAAAAGCGCTTAAAATCGAAAATTGTTCAAAATTTATTGTGGAAGTGATATTGAGAAAAAGTCTCGTTCTCGAGATCAAGAAAATACAAACCAACAAAACTCTCATGGATGCAAAACAAAACTTCAAGACAGATTTTCGTGTCTTTTGGAGCAATTTCATTAAAATAACGTTCTTCTTTCAGTCCATTTAATTTTATTACACAAAAAGCATGGTTTGAAATGTTTTCGCGATTTATTCGAATCAAGCATACAGATTTTTTTTTTATTCTTCATATTCTCCTTGCCATACATCGTAATTTCAGAAATTGGCATCAGATTTTCTATGACAGATCTGGTTCGCACACTGATTCATGCTTTACCGATTTTCATCTTTTTGGTTTATCGTTTCCATGGAAATAGCGATTACCTTAAAAAAAAAACATTCAACAAAACTTCAATCTTTTTCCAAAAACTGGTGTAATTTCCTCATCAATCAGAGTTAGGGAAAGTTGGTAAAACGCCAATTGAAAATGCTAGGTATGGTCCAGAAAAAAAACTGTCTTCTTTCTACAACTTAGGTCAACTTACCACGGAAATTACCTGACGCTTGTCTGTTGACTTTCTCTCTAGTTGATTATTCACATTCTCCTTGAGAAATTGAAAAATATTAAATTTAAAAAGAAGCCACTCGGACGAATTTCAAATGCGAGTTATGTACTCATTTAGAGCTTATAGCCATAGCATCATTTCGCAAAGACGGTGGGTCGAGCTTCTTGCAGTATATCAAATAATCAATAGAGCAAAAAAAGAGAAAAATTCTTCCCCAAAAGAGACGCTTACTTTAAAGGTGGCACTCACGCTGCCACACGCGTCGTCAGGTCTGTTATTCAATTTCCACTGAAACAATATAAGACTAATATATCCCACCACCCCCTGCCACCCGTTTTCCCGCAACGCGCTCGCTACACAAATGCCCCTAATTATAAATGGATCACTAATTCTTTTTTGTCCTCCAGGGTGTAGCCTACATTGCAAGCGTTATTTTGTAACGGAACGCTCAATAGACCAGGTTTTTGATGCCGTCATCTTGGATTGTAATTGGATGGTTGACCGGCAGAAGGTTGGGGCGGAGGGCGGGGGTCCCACGGCAAATTTTTCCCTCGCCCCAACCCTCCACAGTTGCGAAAGATGGCGTCCTAATACGAAAATGTGCACTCGCACGGCAGAAATACACCTGCACTGGAGGCTATCCAGCATGGTTGATTTTGTATCATGTGACCGTTTGATGCAAAATGCCCATTACTCTCGGGCAGGTGGCTTAAAAGAAGTACACTTATGGTATACTTAATTATTAGTGAAAGAAATTGCCCCCCAGTGGAAGAAAAACCTGAAAGAAATAGCTTGTTGTATCTACTTTAGTAAAAACAAATAAGTTGCACTGTTTGTAACGTACATTCAGCTTGGTAGTACATCGTCAATAGTCACGATGTTGCGTCACGCAAACCATGAACATTTTTTCTCATATTTAACAGGATTTGTGTCACGCACATGCCCAACCAGCGTTGATCCAGCGTAAAGTACAGACCATTGTGGATTGCTTCCTGAACTCGGCGATTGCTCCTGAATTACAGATCGATATTCCTATTGAGATGGCGGACAAATTGATGGATAGACTGTCAGGGAGGAGTCCCTCGCTACACCCGTGTGTGTTCAGAGAAGCACAGGTAACGGAATCAAAGAGTATATGATCTTCTGTCCTGTGGAGAGAGTACTGTAACAGAGTTTGCTTAATGCATACAAGTAGGAAATTTGGAACAAACAAACACAAGGGCTTTTTTGCTAACGATTACATTACTTGCAAAAAATTTTGGACGATTTTAATTTCGGACAAAAAAGTGTGTCCGAAAATAAAACCGTCGTAAAGTTTTAAGCGTCCGAAATATTTACAGTATTTTTACAGCTCTACAGTATATTTACAGCTATGTTCCAGCAAAGTGTCCGAAATTGTTGTCCGAAAATTGTCCGAAATGAGATAGAAAGTGTCCGAAAATTAAATGTCCGAAATAAAACGTAATGTAAGCCGGTGAAGATCGCTTTGCTCTTGCAACTTGATACATGTAATGTTTTTGGTCAAGTTTTGACATCTTCATGACATCTTTTTGACAACTTACTGATCACTTTCGTTTCAAATGGCAGATCAAAATGGCAGAGATGCCAAGCTCCACATTGGTTTTCTATTAACATCTCTGCCTGCCACAGTTCTTTCGGTTTGATTTGATTTTTTTGACCGAAGCCCTCAGAAAGTTAACAAATATTAATCCCACTGGAAGGAGTTCGTAACCCACCGGAGTAAGATACCCGAGGGCGAAGACCCGCGGGAACACTTTGCCGAAATGCTTCGAAGACACCGGGCTGACAGCAAGTCCAAGAAAGAAGCCAGTGAGCGCCGGAGGATGGCGCGACTGAGCGCCGAGAGAAAGAAGAAAGAAAAGGAAGAACGGGAAAAGAAGCGCATTGAAGATCTCGCGAGGTCAGTGAATAAGTATAGTTACTTGATTATAACAAATATCGCGGGTGTTCCAAATAGGTCCGTGGGCTGTGTGGCACTGTGTCGATAGTTCAAAAATTACACATTGGAAACAAAATTATGCCCCAAAAGCCAAATTATTAGCAGACATATCTAAATCAGATTCTATTTAGTGGACCGATCGGTTTCAGAACTTGCTCAAGCTAAATCTGTGACGCCAGACATCCAAAATGCCCAGAATTTGGTCATTTCACGTTGTTGTTTTGCATAAGACGGCAACGAAATTTACAAAGATTTACAACGCACGGGAACAGCCATTGTTTTGCCCATTAAAACTTTTGTTTGTTGTATTCTCGTTGCCGTCGTGGTGTACTTAAGGTCCCTTTTCAAAATGCAATTTCAGTGCGACTTGTCTCCCGAAAAAGAAAAGAAAAGAAAAGAAAAATTGGAAAGATGTTCAGAAGATTGAAGATGGAAAGCATGCGAAATTTACAGCGTCGAAAACGAACACTCAGTTACGTAAAGTGATGTTGCATTTTTTTTTTTAATTTACGAATAGGGCAAGGGTAGAGTAAAGTCCCGTCCAAGTGGGATAAGTGTGGCGACCAAACACAATCAAACTTTGTTTGGTGACCAAACATGTTGATGTTGTACTGAGTGGCCATACGGTATCAAACATGTTTGATCACCGTCCAAACGAACAAAATGTTTTACAGTGTTTGACCAAGTGTTTGTGAATGTCGGCTTTCAAATTTTATCGAACACGATCAATTACGATCACACAAGGTGTCCAACTGAATGGGAAAATGTTTGGTCACCAAACAATGTTTGATCGTGTTGGGTCGACAAACATTTCCCGTTTGGACAGGGCATAAGGTTTTCACGTAGTTCACTTGTAGCTTGTTGTATTTCAGGCTTACCGCAATTACAGCTAATCTAGCTTGTACCTATCCTAAAGAGGTGTTTCCTCTTGATCCACTTCGTCGCTTATCCTTGCTGCTATTGTGTTTACAGTTTGTTCAGTATGGAGACGGCTTCTATTTTTTACTCTGAGGAAGGTGACCTGCGCTCTTGGGTTTACTCAAAGCACTTAGTACAACAGGAGAGACAAGAATACGTAAAGCGCCTCAGAGATCAAGGAATTATCATCCCAGAAGAAGAACTTGTCGAGGAGAAAGGTGCGCCCCAGTTGATTTGTTTTCTATGCTCTTAATTCGAAGAAAGAGAAGAGGAGAAAGTTTTTCATGCACATATGAAATATTTAATCAGACTTCTGTGGAATTTGTAGAAAACTCGAGACACTAGATGAAACAAAAAATGCGAGATACAATTAGAAAATTCGAGATGCGACATAAAAAGAATGCGAGGTGCGAGATAGAAAAGTGGTAGATGTGAAAAAGAAAATGCGACTGATACGAGATAGACAATGTAACATGGGAGATAAAAAAAGAGATGTATATATGCGCGAAAATATGCTGGGATATTTGTTCCCGGACATTATCTCTTCCGAGAAGTGAACAGTTTTCCGAGAGCGAAACTAGAGGAAAACTGTGACCTTCGAGGAACAGATAACGTCCAAGGACAAATATTTAAAGTCAAATGAGGGCTATTGTATTTATTATCCTTCAAATATTTTTCGCAAATTGAAAATTAGGGAATATCCCTCGGATATTAACCAGTTTTGACCAATCGCGTGCGAGCGAAGATATTTAATGGATTTTAAGAGATGATATTATCTCCATTAATGATCGCGTCTTTGTTATTTTTTGTAGAGGAAACAAAGAGCAGACGCTCGCGCGTCTCAATGGCGAAATCTTCCACTTTGGGAAAGAAAGGTATGAAATAATCCTCCACCCTTTCCGGCCCAAATTTCAAAATTTAAATTCTTCCTTTCGATTTGTATAAACTATTCTTATCGTCAGTTCTGAGAATTTTATGATATTTGCCATATTCCTAGTTGGTGAGTTCTCTTTTCTCTTTCCCTGTTTACGTGATAGTGTGGTTGTATTGTAAAGAGAAATTTGAGTTTGGAAAGCTCTGATGTACTGTTGTAAGCATTGGAATGACCAGAGGGTATCTGTCAATAAATTGTTAAACAAAAGCTGTCTGCTTCTCGCTCAGCTTGCCTCGGAATTTGAATTATTGGATCCCTCTTAATTAAAAAGCAAGAGCCTCCAATGATGGCAACAAAAAAACGTTTGAAGTGTTTTTTGTTTTTTTTTCTTAGTCTCTGACACAGCAAGTGACAAGAAAAGTAGTGAAGGTGAGCATAACTGAACGGCAAAACACAGCAAAATGTTGAGTTCCAACGACATACATTTAGATACAGTTGAATTGAAGAAGAAAGCCGGGTAGTATTCCATTTTCCGTGTAAGACAGGCGTTTCACATCTCGTGTTCGTTCCATTCGTAGCGAAAACATTCCATTCTGATGACGTAGCGCTACAGAGATCGTTAAGTGTCTCTGATTGGCTAGTACTTGCGCGCCAAAATTCATAAACGAGCCTCGTGTATGCACCAATCAGAAACCGCACCGACTTTTGTACAGTTACGTCATCAATATGGAATTTTCGGTTCAAATCCTGGACGCCTCTACTGATGAGATGAATGAAGCCCTCAGAATAAAAGAAACGCCTTTCAAATAGAATTTGAATTGTTCAAGAGCAAAAGCGTAAATATATAAACTAGCCAGCCCGTGTCAGTTATCGAATTTAAAATCTATAATTCCTTCCCTTTATTTGTTACTTCAACCAGATACTATGATATTAATTTTTCAGGCTCTTCTCGGATTCTCCAAGCAAAACTGGGAAGCATGAAAAAGAACGTAGTTGGTCAGCTGTCTCCAACCTTGGTCAGGCGCGGTTCTGGTGTATCCTCGACTCAGTCCGCCATTACGCGCCGTAATTCAGGCGTGTAACTGGCGTTGTCTCGTAAAGACGAGAAAATGAGTATGGCAACGATGGGCAAGGACGAGAAAGGCCTAGAAAAAGGAGAAGAAAAAATTCCCGCTTTAAAGGATACCCAAGTCGCGCAGAAAACCGAGAGGAAAAGTTCCGAGATTCAAGTTATTCCTATAGCTTCACCTGAGACTCTACAACCTTTGAATGAAGGGAAGCTGTTACCGCAGCGCTCTAGCAGTTCGAAACGACTTCTGCCGGGCAAACAGCCGCCAAAATCCGCTGGGAAGAAACGCGTTCCATTGGACGCCATTTCCTGTATCAGTGACTATAGCGTTTTGAGTAACATCGACTTCCAACCACGAAACACGCCGTCCGGCAAACAAAGCCACCAAGAAGGGACCTCTTTACTTACATCCAAATCTCTGAAAGACTTTACAAATTCTCCTGAAGGTAAGATTGAGATGAGCTCAATGTTAGGCTGTCCACATATCCTCTATTTTGTCTTGAGTTCGTCGAAGTGTAAGCTGCAGGGGATTTGACAAAGCCCGAACGCAAGGGGGTGGCCCAAAGAAAAGGCCGCTTCCGCACGTACGAGAAAAAAACACACTCCCCCAAAAATTAACGTCTGTGTACAGACTGGCTCAATGTAAGTTTTCGCGCGTGGCCGGCTCTACGTGTGTACGCGAAACTCCCAACAATGATTTTGCGATAGAAGTTTCTCGATAGGAGTCCTTTGGCTATCTTTCTTGTTTGACTATTTAAAAGTTAAATAAAGTTCATCTTTCTATCTACGGTCGCTTAACGCACAGTTTTGACTTCTGTTATTCAGGTGCTCAGCTGTCGATGCCGTTACTGCTGGTCAGAATCACTTCAGCTTCGCACATTGCAAAGTCCGACACTGACGGCTCAATCGGGGATCCATCGCCACTGTATTACAAGCCACGTCCGCTGGCCCAGAGCCTCAAGAAATTACCCATCAGAGCGCGCAGTAGAAAAGGACTGACACTTGCTAAAGAAGACATACAGATAAAACCAGACGTGATAGTGAACTAATGTAAACCACTTAACTTAGGTCGTGTTCCACTTGGATCAACCGTTTCAACCGAAACCGGTACGCGGTTTGGGTTGATACGGTTCGGTTAAAACGCGGTAACTCCTGGGAATAGTCTTCAGCGAGCTACAATCACGCGACGTAATCACGCAAGCGCCTTCTCAACCGTTTCAACCTGGTTTCAGGCCGGTTGAAAAAGTTGATCAACCAAACCAACCGAAAACGGGTTTTCTCCAATACAACGCAAAAAAAACCCAACCAACCAGAAACGGTTGAACCCAATGGAACACGATCTTAGTACATATGATTTTTAGGTGAAAAAGCTCATTCGAGGCTCTCTAATGAAGGTGGTTGACAAGGCCAAAACGAAAACGGGAAGCGAAGGCCAGCTTCCGTTTTTCTTTAACTTTTTTTCGCACAGAGTATAGCTATCTTTACGATAGCCACTAAGATTGTTTCTATAAGAGCCATACCGTCAACGGTATCAGCAAACTATTTTGCCCCTTCAGAGATCTTGTGCTCCATTCTAAAAAAAATCCCCTGGTTAAAGTGAATATTGCCTATTTTATTCATAGGCAAGCCTTCTTGGTACTGCGGAGAACCTGGAACGAGCTGTATCGAAATTTACTTGTAAGAAGAACAGAATGCTTTTTTTTTATGGACTAATATATTTTAGAATTTTATGTTCAACATGAATTTTATTTATTAATGATACTGCGCGAATTATTTTAGAAGTGAGCCTCTACCAATAAGATTGGATGTAGAGTCGATTTTTTTGAAGAATGACTGGCAACATAGTTGTAATACCAGGAAATTTCGTCATAAATAAAGACACTGGTATGTCTGATACAGGTTGTTACAAATTGATATGTTTTTTCCTTTGAAAATTGCAATTGACCCTGGTAGGTATTTTAAAAATAAAATGCTTCAGAAAACATTTTTTTGTGTGGTTTATTGGGCTGATTTTTTTCGAAGTGTTGCAAAAATCAAGATCATGTCTTCAGGCCTTGTTGTACTTTATTTGGGATCTCAGATAATTTCAGATTTCAACCAGGTTATTCAACTCCTTTTTTATTATCTCAATTGACTAAGGATAAATTGATAAAAAAAAAAGTAATTTACTCGATGAAAACAAACCATATAGAGCTGATAACTGAAATTCAATGAGGTAGAAAAAAATAACTACAAATAAAGTCAAACGTTTGTAGCTGTTGGTCAATTTCACTAACCACAAACATTGGATGTTATCTATACTAACCTGAGATTCTGTGAAATGTCTAGCTCCCCATTCTTCTTTAAAAGCTATTTGTTCAGTATTATAAGAGAACTGGGCTTGCTGTAAGGATCAAGAATTTCTTCGAATTTTATAAGTGTGACAGAATTTCATTCTAAAAAAAATGTGAATGTATTGTGGTTGACAGCTGGGAGACGGATTCTTCGACTGATTCCAGGCCCAGAGTTGTCACATCGAGTATGTAAAGATCACCACTGAAAGTGTTAGAGCCCATTCTTGGGTTATCCTGACAAAAGCTTGTGTTCCAAGAAGAAAACATAGGCAAGCAAGGCGTGCAAGAGTGTTTTTTTCTTTTTTTGTGAATTAGAAGCCCCTGGAGGCCTACTGTAGGTAGCAACACTCAGTGGACTCTCAACAGTTATGATAAGGTTGATCCAACAAGTTTGTTTGGTTACGACGTACAGCAAAAAATGTGATGTGAAATGTGATATCAACCCTACTTTTATCAAGGTTTGATTTTAACAATCGATCAGCAGGTTTGTTTATTAGAATTAGAATTACATGGAAATGTTCTCAGCAACACAGTTTGAATATCGGAGCAACCTTACAGAATGCTGGGGGGGTACCCCTGCAATGGACTAGTATCCCGTCCAGTAAGGGGGGGGTAGCCAAACTCCTTGACACTTGTGCTTGAAAGGCTTTACTTTTTTATGTCTTCGCCTTCATTTGTCTTAAGTGGGATTTTTAATTGCTAAGCCAAGGAGCCTTACCTTGTGCCTTTGAACGAAATAAAGAATTGTTGAAACGAATATCCCCGGCCATGCGCAGTTATTCTCCTTTCTTTTATCTCGTCAAAGCCCGCGTATACTTTTTATCGTGCATAGATACGTCGTGTAAAAATCTCCTACATGTACCATCATGGATGCTTGTCCAACATCAAATCACTTTGGCCGAATTTTGAGCGATTTGATTTCGGGGCTTCGTGGAATCTTCGTTCGCTGGACCACGTGAGTCTAACACTTCTGGCAACTCCACGGCTCCATCTCCAACGTTTTCCTGCGCTTTTAAGCGCGGGAAAGTTAACTAAGAGCACTTAGAATCAAGGAAAGAAACAACTATAAACTGACTTCTGGTCTGTAGATTAGACTCGTACCGCCTGGTTGCCTGATCCGCACTTGTACTTAGCGTGGATGTGACCTCCTCGTGATCAGGAGGAGGTCCGCTAAGTACAAGTGCGGATCAGGCAACCAGGCGGTACGAGTCTAATCCACTGGCTTGCAACCTTAAGAAATACTATGCATTGAAAATCGGTTACAGCACCAAGACAGCTTGCTCTCAAAGCGCAACTGCAGTGATCTGCGTAAATAATCAGGAATTTAAGACCGCGGAAACTCTCAAACTTTTAGGGCTAACAATAGATTCCAGATTAAATTTTTCTGAACATGTAAACTCAGCGTGCAAGAAGGCCAGTCAAAGAATTGCTGTCTTCATGCGACTTAGGAATCTAATCGCTATTAAGGCTAAACTCCAACTATATAAGACAGCTGTGTTACCTTACCCTAGACACTGACAGCTAGTGTGGCATTTTTGTAGAGCTAGTGACTTGCGTAAATTTGAATGATTACAAGAAAGAGGTTTGAGGGCAGTCACGGTGTACAATGAAAAACAAGCTAGTTATTCTCAAATAATGGAAAGGATCAAGCTGCCAACCTTGATAACAGACGTTTGCAGGACATTTGTCTTCTTATATTTAAAGTTAAACATGTCCTATGCACGATTACTGTTTGCAATATTTTTAATGAACATACCTCCAGGTACAATTTGAGGCAATCTGATTTTTTCACTCCTAAGTATAACTCTGTAACATACGGTAGGCAATAACTGCGATATTTAGGACCCAAATTATGGGGAAAACTGTCTAGGGATGACAGATCAGCCAATACACTTAATTAGTTTATAAGGCGCATTCGTGTGCAAAGATCTAGCTATGGATACATTACTTATAGCTTTATATTAAAAATATTTTAGACTGCATTTTGTATTGTTCATATTTTAGTGTAAATATTTTAGTCTTCTCACTTTTGCATTTTGTACTGGTCTGTGTCCTCTTATTAGTTAAGTATGGGTTTTTTCAAGACTACATGGTTTAACACTTTCATAAATTATTGATACCATTCAGTTCAGCTTTCCGTTCTGTACAAATTAACAACGTAAATGATCAAATCATCGCCAGCCACATTTTATAAATTGAAATAGTTGTAACAGTCCTGACGAAATTTTCGACGAAATAGTTAGTCTCCAAATGCGAGTTTTCGTTGACGTTCTCGTCGTGGTTCCTTAACTTTACTGTAAAGCCCGTGCCAAACGAGGATGAGACCTGACGACAGTTCATGATCACAATATCGTTCTCGTTTGGCCTGAAACTCTAATACACTCTCACCAACTCTTATGGGATCTCGTACGCTATCATCAACTTTGATAGTGCTCAAATATTTCATAAGAGTGGATGAGAGGAGAGTTTTCACTGCTTTGGACCAAGTTGATGATAGTCGATGAGAGTTGGCAAACACTCTCACGAGAGTCAACTCTCATCAACTGTCATCCTTGTTTGGCACGGGTTTAAGCTGATATCCTACTTCCTACTTCGTAACTTTCTATCCCTGGACATTATTGTCCCGGGAGAGACAGACTGGTCTGGATGCAGGGCATCCTTTAAAACCTCCGGCTCTGATAAGTTTGGTCTAGGGGCAATGGGGGTACTTTGTTGGGTTCTAGTATGCGTTGTCGGCCAGGCAACGAAACTTCCCTCTTCCACTTCTCCAGAATGTGTGGGGAATTCCGGCCATGGTTCCACTTTGCCTTTTGAAACCACTTCCCGAACCATTACCGCGACCCAATCTGTGTTAAGTGCACGACCATGTACTTGCTTTTGGGCAGTCAAAACTCCTCGACAAACCAGCCTCTTGCTTTTATCTACAAGTTCTACCTCATCGCCTAAACCGGCAAAAAAGTATGAATTGAAATGAGTGAATTTCTCAAAAAAATGCTAAGTATAGCTACAGAAAAAGACGGTAGTTTCCTATTGGTGTCACATTAACTCGGACAAACTAACCAGATTAAAAGAAAAAAAAAAAAGATTAAGTCAAAAAATTTCGTTACAAAGTTATGAAGTTACAAACAACACGATAAGTATGACGTGTTTTCACATCAAATACCAATTCTATTGTCGTTCTGTCTATGGAATAGTTCTTTCGTTTTTTTGTTTTTTTTTGTTTTGTTTTGTTTTTTTTGTATGGGCATGCATATGAATGAAACATACCTTCACTACCAACAGTGGAAGTGTCGGGTTCCTTGTGAGGTGGCGTGCCAGATTCATTTTCAGGATTACCATCTGAACCTAAATGGACGAATAAAATTTCTTGAAATTAACAAATCAATGCTTCATCCAAATTAACGATACTAATATGGCTTATAGAGAATTTAATCTTCTTTTGTTAATATGTAAGGTAAAGTGCCAGTGTACCAACCCAGATTGTTTAATTTATTTCTTAGTTGCATTTCAGGCTTTCCAAATGTAATTCAAGTGCAAGAAAAAAAATACTGTCAAATCGGAGCAATATACTAGAACAACTTACGCGAGTAACTTTGGCCAACTTTGAAATAAATTGTTCCCACGTTTAGGTATGTAATTTTCTGCGAATGTGCTTTCAATGCAAGGCACTTATGAGCTGGACTTTAAAAGTTAGCTGAATAATTTCAGACATAAATACCTGATTTCTGAGATTTTCTCTTCCTCTTTTGCCTTCCTTCTTTCTGCAACTTTGTTGCAGCTTCTTCGGCCGTCTGTGTTTTGCCTGTTATTCAAATATTGTCAACACCAAAGATACGTTATCAAATACTCCCCAAGTCAACAATCGTTTAAATTACAATGCTGCTTACACTTACTTAATTTATTCACCATGGTGGAGACCACATAATTGGTGAATGTAGCGTCCTTTGCCAGATCTGACATTTGTGGAGAGAAGAGTCTCTCTGGAGTGGCCCCACTGTACCCCAGCCAAACTGAAGGGCAGCCCAATTGATCAAGTTTTTGCATCTGTTGACCAATCAAGCAAAGTTTTAATTTGACTAATACGCAATAACTTGGAACTGTATGTGAAGTTTTAAACAAACACATAACCATTTTCTTAAAGTTATAACGTACCAGCTTCTATGCTCTATACCGACACAAATAATCAGGATAAAATTTGAAGCGTAACGGTAGTTCGTATTTGGCTTTGTACTTATAGGAAAGCTGAGTGCTCAGTTGCTTAATCACTATCTTGCACTACATTTCAAATTTACGAAAAGTTCACCGGCAGGATGCCTAAAATGCGTGTAATTAGTTATCAGAAAAAAAAGGATCCAAGAAAATTTTATTCGCGCGCAGTCTGACCTTCAGAGTGTTTCACTGAGTATTGAATACGAAGCTGGGTGTGAAATACGCACGTTAGTATGTATATTGGCAACAATCTTTCCAATGAGCCGTTGCCTTGGAATCCAAGCCAAGTCTGCTGGGTCAGCAGAGTTTTCCTTGTCTGCTTCTTTTCTCAGCCTCTCCTTTTCCACAGTGATTAACTGGCGGTAGGCAATATTGGCTTCCTTTTGGACTATGCCAGGTCCATGGCCGTCAGCTAACAACTTGAGAGCTTAAAAAAAAATAACAATATATAATTATGATTAGAAAACTTATCTGTGAAGTCAGTGTTATTCGACGCTTTTGCACTGAATTACACTAAGAGCCCAACAAAATCATACCAAAGAATGCTTTAGTAATTGTTCTAAGAGTTCTGTGTTCTCTTCCGGATGAGAAATAGAAAGAAATTAAGTGATTAAATTAATTTTCTATCAAACTTGTCATATCCGTCCGTCTAAGCCCCAACGCCATAACAAATCAATTTGCAGTGCTCAAAGAAGGGTTGCCAAAATGATAAGCAACTTCAAGGTTACAAAAGGATGATTCCAAACATAAACTATAAACTTACCTTTTTCGCCAGATAAGAAGGAACTCTTAAAGACAGAGTAGCCTGATTTTTTCCGCTTTTGACCTGGCACATACTTAGGTGAATTTACCGGGTCTCTTGGGCCCCTCTTAATCGCCAATCCTCTTCTCTTTCTTTCATTTCCTATCCAATTCTTTGATATAAACAAGAAAGACGTATCAAAGGGGTTTAAATAGCTCCACAAAAAAAAACACATGCATATAAAATGTTGATTAGAGAAGGCGCCTTATTGGCACAATTATCCTCCAGAAAAACCACCCCAACAATTCTTGTGGTCCAGAGTATACGAAGTCATTTACCACGGCCTGGCTTATCAATCAAAAGTACGGAATTGTAATATTGATACCATGACAAGTTTTTAATAACTCCAGTTACCAGTATTACATTAACATTTTAGAATGGGTGGCTTGGACAGCGTAAGAAGAGGGCAGATTTAACAAAACCAGTTTAGATAATAGACAATACTTCTATCAAAGTGATAAACGCTTAGCTAAGATCAGCTACTTCATCATACCTTGATCGTTGTTTCTGTTAAACCCGTGACTTCCATCGCTTTAAAGATCTTCCCCTTGTCACCTACACTGATCAGGCCAGCCTCCCACAATTCACGCAAATTATCAACCTGTGCCTTACTTAAATTGGTTGGTGGCATCTGAAAATAAAGTTAAGGTGATTGGAGTGTACACATAGATAATCAGTTGATTGTAACCCACAAAGTGTTGGATTGTAATGACTTGATTGTAAGCCACAAATTATTGGATTGTAATGATTTGATTGTAACCCACCAATTATTGCATTGTAATAAGATGATTGTAACCCACAAATTATTGCATTGTAATGAGTTGATTGTAACCCGCAAATGATTGGATTGTAATGAGTTGATTGTGACCCACAAACTATTAAATTTTATTATATGGCTTGTGTTTGCCAATATAACACGCGATCTGATTGGCCAAATGTAGGGCATTATTCTCCTGTAATGCCCACAGGTTGATTACGAGCCCACAAAACCAAAGTAAAAAGCCATATAAGAAACTACTAACCATGCACATTTGGTCTTTACGAGAACATCTCGTACCTCTGCTTTGTCGTATTGACTTCGTTGTCACTCAGTCAATACAGCAAGGTGTCAGTTTGAGATTTTCCCATAAAGACCTCACTCTTGGTTATAAGTAGTTGGCTAAGTAATGAGTTGATTGTGAACCCACAAATTATTGGATTGTAATGAGATGATTGTAACCCACAAATTATTGGATTGTAATGAGAAGATTGTAACCCACAAATTATGGGATTGTAATGAGATGATTATAACCCACGAATTATTGGATTCTAATGAGTTGATTGTAACCCACAAATTATTGCATTGTAATGAGATAATTGTAACCCACAAATTATTGGATATTTGTAATGAGTTGACTGTAACCCACAAATTACCGGTATTGGATTGTAATGAGATGATTGTAACCTACAAATTATTGGATTTTATTATATGGCTTTGGCTTGTGGCCGATATAACGCGCGCTCTGATTGGTTAATTGTCACTGAATTGTAGGGCATTATTCTCCCGTAATGCCCACGGGCCGATTACGGATTATGCAAATTAGGAAGAGTCCGGTTCTGAAAATTCAAGCGCATTGAAGCGATGAAAGCCGATTAAAATCAGTACGAGAATATCAGTAGCTAAAAGGGCAAGATTTCCGTATAACCCCATACATTTATTATGCATACAGTTCTTTGTTTAACTAAACAATAGCGAAAACAATAGCGCTCCTTTGAGACTTATCTGATTTGAATAACTCTAAATTTAATAAAGTGTCGCATACTTTTAGACTTAAACTTTTTTTCGAATTTTCTATCTAAAATACGCAAAAACCGAACGATTTCTTGGAGACTTAGAATAATTTTACGAGTGTTAGGTCTAAATTACGGAAAACCGAAACGAAATTTCATAATTTTGGGCGCATTTACCGTATTTTTAAACTGAGCGCAGGCTTAAAACTGCTTAAAATAATAGCGATTTAGACCTGGGAAAGATTTCCGTATAACCCCATACATTTATTATGCATGCAGAATTATTAATTATGTATGCGCTCTATTGTTTTTGAAGACAATAGCAACTCCCTAAGGTATTGAATATATACATTGATAATTACTAGTTACTGTGTGAATAAAAGAGGATTTGATTGCGCGCTGTGGCGCGCTATCGCGCGTTGCCTTTTCGCCAATTCTTTTCATTCCCTAGCTCTATTCCTCTCTCTTTTTCTTCTCCATATTACTCAGGCTCCTTACGGATTTTTTTTTCCTTTATTTTCTTGTACCCCATCAGGTCTCGAACCACTTACCTTTCGCACACCTCTCGCTTACCAGTCTCTCTTCTACACCACTACACTACGAGGTTTAGTCGAGAACTACCCCTTCAAAAAATAATTTTTATTTTACTTGACTCGTTCGCATTCCAAAAAATTAACATTACAATTTACTTATTCATGTGTTTAACGCATGTTGCACGCTGCACGAAAATATGCATCGCATGTGTGGGTCCCTGGTGAATAAAGGGGGGGGGGGGGGGGGTGATTTCTTTCTTTTTCCCAATCGCTTCTCACAGTCAACCACAGCCTAAACATCGTAGACCCAGACACAGGTGCGCACACCCAGCACATTGAAAATACATGGTGGGGAGTCAAACGAAGTATGCCTCGTACAGGAACATCCAAAGATCTCTTCGAAAGCTATCTACAGCAATGGTTGTGGCGTCAGCACTATGGAGATAATCCTTTTGGAAACATTATCAAGCATATCGCCGACTTATACGAAGTGCGCAAAGATGCGTAAATTGTTCCTCGTACCACTGTATGCACTGTTCGTGATCTGATCGCCACTTCATGGAGGAAAGAAACAAAATACACAGCTTCTTCGCATGGGTCTGAATTTGAGGAAGGAAATTCAAGGGTGAAAAAACGCGAAGAGACGCGACAGGTAAGCTAGAATTTTATTTCACTTTGTTTACATTTACAAAATTAGTACAATAGTCGCTCACCCGCGCAACAGATTATAGCTAACCGTAAGCAGCCGGTTTTGCTTAGGCCTAAAACAGTATTTTTAAGCTTTTTTAAACTAGCGAACAGGTCTAGGCAAGATTTCCGTATAACCCCATACATTTATTATGCATACAGTTCTTTGTTTAACTAAACAATAGCAAAAACAATCAAAGTTTGCCTAGTCTTAAGTAAAGCTAAAATCGCTAAGTAAAAAACACCATTGGCAGATCTGCCATGCATCCTGAGCAGAACACCACAAAGAAACTTATAAGTTATCATCTTAGTCACAGCAATTACCGAAGTATTGAACTCCGTCAAAGTTCTCGTCAAATAGATTCCCTCGCTTTGACACAAGCAAGTGTAAATCAGCTTCCAGGATCATCAGATGTAAACAATCGGACGGTTTCTGTCGGTAGCAGTGTTTCTGATAACTGCAGACGTTCACAAGGCTTGAAATGTTCATCCATAAATCCCAGAATGAAGAAGGCGAAGATATGTTGTCGAAAGCGAATGCGAAGATCGAGTTAAGCTTATTTTGAGCAGTGCATTCTGAAGTATTAGTATTTTCTTTCACCGAAAAGACGGTTGGTTTGGACAATTTTGAAGCACTTGCTGTCTTTTCTATATACGTTGACGTTTCGCCCCAAAAGTCGGAAAAACTTCCCCATAAACTTGTGGTACCACGATACTAAAATACGTTTTTGAGGCTGTGACAGTGACTTTTCCGTAAAGAAATGAGTGTTTTTAACGGAATACGTAATACAGTGGTGAAATTCACTGACTGTGTAGTTTTGCCCTAGGTTTGAGACGATGAATGAATCGGTAAACGCGCGCATCGCCTGAT